>NC_046166.1:24061155-24178655 GCF_011064425.1 Rattus rattus | reverse complement strand
ACCTTGTCATAGGTGGTGAAAAGCCTAGAAGTTTGTTCACGTGTGAGCTTACATTTTGCTGGAGCTCTGAGTGGCCAAAGCCTCTACCTTATCTAAGTCTTGGTTTTCTTTTCTGCAGAATGAATGTAATATTCATGACTGCAATAGCAGTGCTTGATATTAGTGTATATGTCATGAATATCAATTTTTTTCCTGGTCTTGTTAAAGGAAAAGTAAAGTCATCTAGACTGTCATACTTCAAAACCACAGGTTTGAAATATTCTTTAATTTTGGTGGTTCCCCTTGGCTTCTTGCTTCTGTCCCCTCACAGTAAGACATACTGTGACTGCTAATGCAGAACTCAAAAGTCTGGCCTTGGTGTCCTAATGATGGTGAGATTGGCACCGGTAGTTGAAGTCTCCTCCTTACCCATGGGCTGTGAATGCCCAGTTCACTATATTACCCAGACTGGACTCTAGCTTTTAGGCTCAAATGATCCTCCTGCCTCAGCTTCTCGAGTGCCTGAGCTTTTAAGCGTGTAATACTCTGTCCCATGAAACTCTTACATTTTAAAATTCCATCTTTTGGTATGGTAGCGAGACTGCAATTCCAGCACTTGGCAGAAGAATCATCCAAAGGAGGCCAGCTTGTTCTGCATAGTGAGTTCCAAGCCAGCAAAAAGATGAAAAATTAATTGAATTCTGTCTTTAGACATTTGGATCTATCAACGTCCTATCATCAAGTGCGACACTAAGTTCTTTTCAAAGTCTACGCTTCCTTAGAAGTCACTTTGAAAGCCTCTTCAAATAGACCCCCGAAAGGAAACAGGACCATCGCCTTAAGGGCTTAGCCAGCAACTGAGAATTTGATAGCATGCAGCAGAGTTATCTCTGTCTGACTAACAGGGGAACAGCGCCGCTCAGTGGGAGGCATAGGAACTGCGCCACTAAACATCTGCGTGCTTTGCCCGTCGCCTGGAAGCTTCTACATCATTCACAGTGGCCAAAAACATAGGATGTAAACCACGACCTGCCTTGACTCCATTGCTTGAATCTAGGAGGCAGCTACTGGTGTGGTGTAGGGACCCAAATAGTGGACGGGAAGAACTGATTCTAGAGGTTGTCCTCTAATCTCCACATGGTGATACTCTGGTGACATCTCCACCCCACACCTCCCATCACACATCTATGAATGTGAAAGGGGGACCAGTTGGGGGGACAGTAAGGGAACAGAAGGAGTTGGGGGGTATGATCTAGCACAGTACTTTCCTGCATGATAATGTCGCACTGAAACGTTATTATGTACAATTTAACTTATAATAAGAAAAGAGTTCTTCCCTTGTAGGGAAGAAATGTTGGGGAAGGCCTGAGGGGATTAGTGACACACACCTACACTCCCAGTACTTACTGGCGAGGTGGAGGCAGGAGATCAGAAGTTCAATGTTGTCCTTGGCCTCATACTTAGTTGGAGTCCAACCTGGGCTACATGAGACCCAAAACAAAAGTAAAACAACAAATAATATTTTGATAAACTATTTGGGGAAGGGCTAAGGCATCAAGAAATTGCTCAGTCAATTCACACCTACACAGAAAAAAAGGAGGACCGTTCCTTTGGGTTTTTAGCCAATTAGAGATATATGGAGGAGAGAAGGGGGCATCGCCAGCAAAACAGAAGCAGGTGAAGACCCCACACTCCTCCCCAGACCTTCAGGAAGTTATACAGAATCAACAAACGTTTGGCCGTGACTGATTTCTTGCAGAAGAGCAATGGCAGGCGAACAAAGGGAAAACGAAGGTTACTTCTGAGAGCTTCTTGTGCAGGACAGTCTGCCGTGAGGTGATGGCGTGGTAAACCACAAGGCACTCAGTAGGTTTGCCCAGGAGCCCTCAGGTTCTCAGCCTCTTTGCTCTAGGTTACATAACTCTATGATTGTGGTGATTAATTTTGAGTGTCAACTTGATGGGCTTTAGCGTCACCATGGAAACAAACCTGTGGGGAGGCGTAGAGGGAGCTTTTAGATTAGAATGAAATAAGAAGACTTACCCTAAATATGGGCAGCACCATTCCACGGGCTGGGATCCTGGACTGAGCCCCAGCTCCATCCCCTGTGAGCTGAGCCCCAGCTCCATCCCCTGTGAAGGTGAGTGCTAGCTTCATCCCCATCATCTGAGAGTGGAGCCCCAGCTTCATCCCTCAGCCCCTGTGAGCACCAGCTTCACCCTACACCCCCACCTGTACTTCCTGTCTGCTGAGATGAGTGATTGCCTGGAGCGCCTGCTGTTTGGGTATCCTGTCAGGACGGACTATGTGCATGAGCTGTAAGCCGAAACAAACCCTCCTTCCTTAAGTCTTCCTGATAGTCTGTCTCCAAATCAAGAAAAGTATATGATACGGTGACCAAAAGGCAGGGTCTCGTATTCCAGAGAGGCGATTGCCCAGAGGTGGGGCTGGGAGGCAGGTTTGAGGGTGATCATCCCATCTCTGAGGAGAGATGAACAGAAGCCTCGTGGTTTGCTAAAATTCACCGGTACTGGGGTTAGCACCGGTGCCGCCTGAACTTCTTCCAGGGGAAAAACATCTAATCAGGGAGATTGAGCAGAGTGATTTTCGCTTGCTTAGGACGATGCTGAGATTAATCAAAAGGCATTTATTAAATACGTAATTGCACTCAGTGCAGCGCTGGATGCCCCCGAAGAACACTATGTGCACCTGGCCCCTCCGCGCAGCCATTTATAATAAGGAGAAGTGGAGAGACGGGGAGGGGGAGGGGCCCGGAAGGAAGCTAGAGTTTCGTGAGTTCCTCGAGTGTGGCAATCTCATGCAAAGAAAAGATTTCTTTTTCAGTGCTGGAGATTGAAGCCACGCTTCCTCTACCCCAAGAGGCAAGCTTCTACCACTTATCTATACCGTCAGCCCTCGTTCTCCCTTTATAGATGTCGGTCTATCCACTTTACAGACAAGGAAAGTGCTGGAAGTCAAATTTAAGTTGAGTTTGGTGATTCTGAGGCTCTCTGCTCGGCCCTGGTTTGCCCTGGAAGGAGGGCAGACTGAGAAGAAAACGTGCTCAGGATATGATTTGTTAAAACTGTAAGACATGGCTGGCACTATGGCTAAGCCAATAAAAGTGCATGCCATACAAGAGATGACCAACCATGCCCTGCACACATGGCGTAGTGTGCATACACGGACGCACGTGTTCACATGTCCGTGAGTGCACACACACAGTAGTAATAATAAATATAGATAATAATGAGCTATGTGATAAGCTGGTGTAGTGGCTCTCGCTGTAATCCCAGTGCTTGGGCAATAGAAACAAGAACATCAGGAGTTCAAGGTCATCCTGTCTACTATACAGCAAGGTCAAGGACAGCCTGAATCCATAAGTGTCTGTGCTGAAGAGGAAGAAAAACATAAAAAGAGATGACAAGACAAAGAAAGGGAAAGATGTCAAGAAGGGAGGAAGGAGGAAGAAAGGAAGGACAGACGGATGGGAAATACTCAGAGAATGAGGGTGGTTGCCCAGTCTGATGCCCCAGCCTTCCTGACCTATGTCTTCTCAGCGACTGCACACGAACCCTGTTTGTTCTGCTCCTTACCACAACTCTCATTTTATCCTTCTCATACCTTGCTAACCTATTCTTTTGCATCCCGTGCTCCCCCACCCCGTCTTCTAGTAGAATCTCCTACCCATGCCGTCATTTTCCTTTGAACCCAACTCCTATTGACTGTGAGTTCACAGCTGGGCTGTGTGAAGGCTTTGCCAGACAAGATCAGGAGTTCAAGGTCATCTGTAGCTACAGAATGAATTGGAGGCCAGGCTAGGCGACATAAGACTCTGCCTCAAAACACAAAAGAAAAAAAGTCCAACTCAGCTAAACTGGATCTGAACTCAACCTTCCTTATTTTTAAAATATGTTTAGATATTTTTATTTATTATTATTGGAGGGGCAGGGTGTCCGTGGTTTGGTGTACATAGATGGAGGTCAGGGGATGACATTGCGGACTTGGTTCTTTCCTGCTACTTAAAAAAAAAAAAGATTTATTTATTTACACATGTGAGCAGACAGATACTACCTTCAGACACCAGAAAAGGGCATCAGATCCCATTACAGATGGTTGTGAGCCACCAGGTGGTTGCTGGGAATTGAACTCAGGACCTCTGGAAGAGCAGTCAGTGCTCTTAACCACTGAGCCATCTCTCCAGCCCTTTCCTGATACTTTTCATGGGTCTTGAGGATTGAACTCAAGTCATCAGGTCAGGCTTTCAAAGCAAGCACCTTTACCTGCTAAGCCACTCAACGGCCTGACTTTCTGTATTCTTACTCAATAAAGAATTAAATCAAGGAGAGAGAGAGAGAGAGAGAGAGAGAGAGAGAGAGAGAGAGAGAGAGAGAGAGAGATTCTTTAGGAATGGAGGTGATTGGTAAGTGACACATGATCCTGTGAGTACGAAACCTTAAACTCAGTACATCACACACAAACATGCACATGCTGGAGCACGCACACACACATTCCACACTGGTGCCGTGAAATCAGAAAGGAGACTAGCTGGGAAAGGAGAGGGAGTCAGTGGGAGGGAACACGAGAAGGCAATGGGTGCTATATAAGCCAAATTCCTTATAAACACGTGTGAAAATGCCACCGTGAAACCTGTCATTACATATAATTAACAGGCGCCAGTAAACGCTTATTTAAAAGAGCAAAGTCCAGTTAAAACTGTGCAGCACATAAGGAAATGTCCTTTGAGGATTTCAGGGCTATTCCTTTCCAGGGCCTGTAGAGAAGCTGGTTTTAGGGAGAGGAAGGAACCAATATGATTCAGCTAGCTGTTCCAGGACAGGAGGACAGGCATTCTTTCCAACGGACAAGTCTAGCCACTGTCCTCGGGGCCCAGTGTGCTCCGTGTTGATGACACCTTTGCTTCCCAATTCCTCCTCACCCACAGACATTACGGACTCTTCCTCACTTCCCTCTTTACTTCTTCATGAGGTAGTCTCCTGTGACCCAGGCCTCTAATCTACTATAGAGCAAAGCCTGGCCTTGAACTCTTGATCCTTCTGCCTCTTCTAAGTCCTGAGACTACAGGTGTGTGCTACCACCCCCAGTTCCCCAGTGTGATTCAGCGTGTGTGTGTGTGTGTGTGTGTGTGTGTGTGTGTGTGTGTGTGTGTGTGTAAAACTTGGGCTGCAGAGATGCCCCAGTGCTGCTTAGATACACTAACCATTCTTCCAAAGGACCTGGGTTGGATTCCCAGAACAACTGTCGAACTCTAGCGTCAGAGGATCCAACAGCTCGTATGGCCTCCCCCGGCGACAGGCATGCACACAGTGCACAGCCCCCCATGCAAATAAAACACTGAAACACATAAAATAAAAACAATTTTAAAATACTTTGTATGTACAAAACAACTTGTCAGGTGGGTGGTGTGTACTAACAATGCCAGATTTCACTGTGCAAAGGCAAGGGGATCAGGAATTGAACGTCAGTTTCAACGCACATCAATTTCTAGGTCAGCGTGAGCTACTTGAGACCTTGTTTTAATTTAAAAAAAAAAAATAAGGACTAACCAATGGCTTTTGCTACCAAGCCCGGGATTCACATAGTGGTGACACAAGCCTTTAATTTGAGCACTCCACTAGGGGAGACAAAGACAGGTGAATCTCTGAGGGTTCAAGGCCATCTTGGTCTACATAGTGAGTTCCAGAACAGCAGAGCTATGTAGAGAAACCCTGTCTCAAAAAGCAAAACCGAAACCAAAAATAATCAAAGGACAGAAAAAGAGATGGGGAAAGAAAAAACAGAAACAGAATACCTAAAAACAACAACAACAACAACAAAAACAATAAGAACAACAAAAGGTACAGGAATTTCCTGTGGAGACAACTGTAAATTTGTTATAGAAATTAGAATCTATTCTAGTTCAGTCCCTCTACAGGTGGAATTACAATTTTTACTGCGTCTTTTTCCAAACACAGAGCTATCGCTGCAAACAAAAACTACGCAACAGAAATAAGTTAATGTTTAAAGAGAAGTAGTTGACGAAACATGGTTTAAATGGTTGCTCTAGAAATTCATTTTTTTAATTGCCAAATCTCTGAGAAACGGATGAATCTCCCGAAACAACCGCCTGGGCTAGACCGACACCCAAAGCAGGAGTCTGAAGGGAGGGCCACACCCCTGGCTTCTGATCGGCTGATCTAAGTCGAGAGGCGTGGCCTTAGGGGCGGGGCGGGCGCAGGGTGGGTGTGTCCGGGGCGGGGCGCGCAGGTCCAAGTAGGTGCGACTGTCCCGGGCCCTCGGCGCCCGGGCGCTGGTGGAGAGGTCAGGCTGGCGGGGCATCGGCCCGCGACGGCGGGTCATGGCGGCGGGCGGTAGGCTGGAGGACGTGAGTGAGGCGCCGAGCCCCGTCGCCGCCATCCCGCTTCCTGTGCTGAGCTCAGGGGGCGGAGACAGCGGGCTGGGAGCTACTCAGAGTCGCAGCGGCTCCACCATCGGGGACGCGGGGTGCGGGGTGCGGGGTGACGCGACGGGCGGGGACCGCGGACTCTGGGAGCGTCTTCCTGTGTGATCGGAGGGACACGGCAGGGCTGGCGCGGGGGACCCTTCAGTCGGCGGCTCACGTGCAGTGCGCGTCTTTGGTTCCGGAAATGAGAGCTTCACGTGATGCTCGCTACCCTGATCCGTCCTTCCTGGGAAAGACTGACAGGCAGACTTTTACGCCCGGGGTGACCCGGCTTATGTGGGCCCTCCTGCTGCGACTGGAGAGCACCGGGTTCCTGGTGTGACACTGGTGCTTGGGCTAATAGCCTCCCTCGGGCGGACCTGTAGCTCTCATCTCCCGGAAACGCAGATTGGAGCATAAGTGTATCATGTGTTTTGAATGTAGGCATGATAGGAACAGAAAGATGTTTGAATCTAAGATACATGCCTGCTTGCTTTAAAAAAAAAAAAGTTCCCGGTGGCCTACTTCGCGGTGTAGCCAGTATAGAATGATAATACAATTGGAAAAATCTTGAGTTTATGAACTCATTAAGACACTGATTAATTTGAAATCAGGTGGGGGGGGGTGACACTTTGAGAGGAAATTTGCATTTGTTTCCAGAACAAACTATTTTGTCTATTGGCATAATAAAAGTCCTGCCCTTGAGAAATGCAAGGCTGACATTACGTTAGCACAATGACCTGAGCTAATAACTAATAAAAACATTATCATGGTCTTACATTTAAAAAAAAAAAAGTTCCAGAACTGTAAGAGCTTAGATTCTTGTGTGTTTGGGTCCTGCAGTCATTTATTTACTTATTATAGACGTGCTAGGTAGCCCTAGCTGGCCTGGTACTCATTATATAGTCTAACCTGGCCTTAAGTTTGCCTAACTGTTCCCTGACAGCCCATTTTAATGCCTCGATGGTGGGAGTACCTTGCCACCTAGCTAGTTGAATTTTCTCCATGAAATATGTTTCTAACAATGGAACTAATCTAAAGCATAGCGCATTGCTTTTGAAATTTAAGAGTGAGATTTCATGGACTGACAATTTCTGGAAGGAATAAATAAGAGGAAAATGAGTGGTTTAGAAAAAACTCAAGCAGTGTTTCTCGGTGCTAACCTGCCCTGGAGTTCTTGGATCTTTCAGAAATACAGTCCTGGATATTTCTTTCGGCAAACAATCGGGGATGGTTATTTCACCAACAATGAAGTAGCTGAACCTATGGACCTAAGGAGGTTGCCTGCCTTTGGTATTTTGTAGATAACAAAGTGCACATTTAGTGAGCTGTACATGGACTATGTTGCAAGCCCAGGTGCTTAAGCGAGTTAGTGAATGAATGGCTCGTTTATAAAGACAAGGACTTGTTGCAGCTTTGGATGAATGAACACCCAGGCCTCTGAAGGACCCAAACAAAGGCAGCTCAAAGGGTCTTAAGTAATAGGAGGCATTTTAGAGTCCTCACTGGGGTGAGTGTATTGCAGGCCTAGCTCGCACCCGCCAGCAATATAATGACACTGAGTTTTTAATATTTTAAAGCTTAGGCCTTTCATTGAGGGCAGTCTTCTAGCTACTCTAACCTAATCCTGGCACTGTGTCCTGCTATGTGGCCAGCTCTACCTCTGCTCAGCTCAGGCGCCTCTGTTTATTACCTTGTCTGCTGTCTGAAACCCTCAGCTCTGATTTCTTCTCCCAGAATCCCTTTCTCTCCTGGAAAAGTCACCCTCCACCTCCTGCCTAACTACTGGCTGTCAGCTCTTTATAACAGCCAACTAGATACAATTCTAGATCAGAGCAGGAAGAGCAAATATTTACAAAAATAGAAACCCAGTAATGGGATATAGAAATGGGAAGACCAGAATCCTAGCATTTAGCTCTCTGCTGGTACAGACTTAACAATTGAAAACATAGACACACCTTCGAAGTATGTACTCTGACATGAATATGGTGCTGTGACCTTACCTGAGATCTGTCTACAAACCATCTTTTGTTGTATGACAACCCTCAGACCAGGAGAGGCAGAGGGGAAATATTTAAAGATATCCCACATGAATTTTGGTTTTTTACAGGCTCACACTAGGTGACTCAGGCTAGCCTGTGGCTCACGGTAATCCTCCTGCAGTCTCCCACATGCTGGGATTATAAACTCTGCGTGCCACTATACCTGGATCCTAGTAAGACTTAATACACCATAGACAAGGTCCCCAAAGGAAGGAGTTACTGGGGGAAGAAAATGAAGAGGTAGTGTAGGGACCAAAACAATAGCTGAATTCTTTGGTAGTAACTCAGTCATAAGTCGTGGGAATGGGTTGGGCGAGCATGGTAGAGTTCTTGCTTGCTTAGCATGCACACATCCCTGAGCTCAGTCAATCCTTAGCACCACAGAAAGCAGGCATGGTAGCACATTTGTAATCCCAGCACTGAGGAAGTAAGGGGAAGGAATCTTAAACTTAAGGTCACCCTTGGTCTTAGGGAGCTGTCGGCCAAAATAAAGGAAATGAAGGAGTAATTTGGGGTTCTGGGGGTATAGCTCAGTGTTAGAGCATTTGTGTATCACTCATGTGGTCCTAGGTTTGTGGTGGGGAGAGACTTGTAAGAAAATAGAAAAGTTGATCGATAAGTTGATTGAAAATGATTCAAGCCAGGCAGTGGTGGCTCCCACTTTAATCTCAGCACTCAGGAAACAGGCAAGTGGATCTCTGAGTTTGAGACCAGCCTGGTCTACCTAGTGAGGGTCTACGATAGCCAGGATGACACAGAGACACCTTGTCTTGAAAAACCGCCAAAAAAAAAAAAAAAAAAAAAAAAAAAGAAAGAAAGAAAGAAAGAAAAGAAAAGAAAAAAGAAGAAAACTTTAGAGCTACAACTTGTCCTATGACAAGTTGAGAAATGAATTAAGCAAGGAGAAGGTGGTGAGACAGGTAGGAGTGGTGTAGAGATGGAAGGGGTTTCCTGAGAGCTCGGGACATGAAGAAGAGAAATGAAGGCTCAGGCTGGAAGTGTAGTGTAGAGTTCTTCCAGAGCGCAGCGAGCCTGGTGAAGCATTCGGGTTCTGACCTGAGGGTAATGGGGAAGTACTCACAGCTTTTGTGAGGATAAACCTGAGGGTTATTGTAGACCTCTTGAGAGCATCGAGGAAGACTCCTCAGGTCAGGATACTGAAAGGTTCTAGCAGAAGACCAAGAGAACTCGGAGACAGAGTAGGAAGGGTGTCAGAAATCAGAGATCACGTAAAGAACAGGAGAGTAACGAGAGTTCATAGAGGCTGGCATGTGTCCCAGTGACAGAGCACTGCTCTAAGGTTCAGCCCCCAGGGGCAGAAAATAACCGATTAGTAGAATAAATAAACACATCCCAGGAAAAGAAGGTAGGAAGATCTTGGGCTCAAGACTAGCATGGGCCACATTTTGAGTCGAGGGGAGAGGTCAATATAGAGGTCAGACTTAGTGGCCTCCTTCTTTAATCCCAGCACTTGGAAGGAAGAAAGATGTGGGTCTGTGTGAATTCACAGCAAGTTCAGTCTTTGTAGTGAGTTCAAGACCAGCAGGGTTTTTGTGTGTGTGTGTGTGTGTGTGTGTGTGTGTGTGTGTGTGTGTGTGTGTGTGTGTAAAATGGCTCAAGTCAGGTTTCTCCTAGAGGCAGAGGCAGGCAGATCTCTTGAGTTTGAGACCAGCCTGGTCTACAGAGTGAATTTCAGGACAGTTAGGGCTACACAGAAAAATACTGTCTTGAAAAACAAAAAAAAATTAAAAGAGAAGAGAATAACAGATCACTCAGTCAGCCAAGTGCTGTACTAAGCAGGTTTTTTTGTGTAGTAATTTGTTTAAATCTTCCTAAATTTTTTTTTTTTTTTTTTTTTCGGAGCTGGGGACCGAACCCAGGGCCTTGCGCTTCCTAGGCAAGCGCTCTACCACTGAGCTAAATCCCCAACCCCACTGAGCTAAATCCCCAACCCCATAAGTACACTGTAGCTGTCTTCAGACACACCAGAAGAGGGCATCAGATCTCATTACAGATGGTTGCGAGCCACCATGTGGTTGCTGGGATTTGAACTCAGGACCTCTAGAAGAGCAGTCAGTGCTCTTAACCACTGAGCCATCTCTCCAGCCCCCCTAAATTTTTATTAGTGTCTTTTTCAGACAGGAAGAAATTGAAGCTGGAGAGATTGCTCGTTAGTTTTACAGAGGACTCAGGTTCAATTTCCAACACCGACTCCCCCAACCCTCCCACCCCCGGCGTCACAACTTTCTCTAGGGGTCCTGATGCCCTCTTTTCGCCTCATTGAGTACCTCCATGCATGTGGTGTATGTACAATACGTACACATAAAATAAAAAATAAATCTTAAAAAAGAAAGAGGAAACAAATAGAGAGGTGGACGTAACTTCCCCATAGCCTGGAAACAAGGGGACTTGAATTTTGTCTTGGTTTAACTTGGGAACTCCCTATCCCAAAAGCCACAGCTCTAACGACCTCTGGTCACAGTTGACCCCCCTCCCTGTGGCCTAATTTCTTCCCATGAGCCTTTGTGCTGCTGCGTGAGCCGTGGAGACCTGTAAAGATAGATGTGGACCATATCCAGATTCCTGCACCAGTGTCTGCCGAGTGAGTCCCTGTGACAGACGAGGAATTAGTCTAATGTTCTCTACCAGGAAGGATGGACAAATAGGCCTTGGACAAAAGGAAAAAACAAAAACTAGGGAAGTCCTTATTGCCTCGCATGACAAGGAGACACACATACTACGTCGGGGACAGCAGTGACCTGCTCCAGGTCTTGGGTGTCCAGGAAGGAGCCCTGATGGGAATTAGAATTGTAAGCCAGCCTGGTGACGATGCAAAGGCAAGAGGCTCGCCACAAGTTGAGTTGAAGTCAGCAAGCTCCTGGTCAGCCACACGTCTCTAGAGAGATTTCCTGCCCCCACCCCAAACACAAGCAAAATCACACCATAGATTGTGGCAGACAGAATGGGAGCTTCTTTGTATTGAGTATGAACGGCACAATAGCAGCATGAGGTGTTCAGTCTGAAAGTCAAGCAGCAGCAGCATCCAAGTCTGGGTGACACCTTAGAGTCCCATATTGAAATCTAGTACTGAGTGTTGAACCCAGGGCTTCACACGTGCTAGGTAAGAGCTCTGACTCTGAGCTGTTATCATCCATCTTACTTCTTAGTCTTTAAAAAATAAATTGTGAGTGTGTATGTGTATGTGTGTATGTATGTGTGTGTATGTGTGTGTGTGTATGTGTGTGTGTATGTGTATGTATGTATGTGTGTGTGTATGTGTGTATGTGTGTGTGTATGTGTATGTATGTATGTGTGTGTATGTATGGTGTGTGTGTATGTGTGTGTGTATGGTGTGTGTGTATGTGTGTGTGTGTTAGATTTACTTTAGCTATATGAGTGTTTGGATGCGCGCTTGTATGCGTATGTACATGCCTGACCCCTGGAACTCAGGATCTAGAGTTACAGATGGTTGCAAGCCACCATGTCAGTGCTAGGAACCAAACTGCCTCCCATACTTTATTCTTTTTGAGACAGGATCTTGAATATCTTGCCTATGCTAGCCTGGAACTCACTATGTAGCCCAGGCTAGCCTTCAATAGACATGGGTTCTGCAGCCTCTGCCTCCCGGGTGCTGAGATTCTAGGCAGTTGGCACTGCTCCTGCACATAGCAGTGTCTAGTAAAGCTCTGAGACTGAGATATACTTTACTTGTCTGCAGCAGAGAACGAGGAGCAACGTGACTGCAGAAACGGCACCTTTAAATGTGGCTGGGATTTTTAGGGTACCACCCAGGACTCGACATTGGTGCGCTGCTTTAGTGACCAACAGCTGGATGGTTTTGTGGAGACTTACACTGGTGTCTCCCTGATGGTTCCACTGGGTAATGTTGCTCCTGGTACTTAGAATATTTCTATTTAAATCGCTTGTCTTAGTCACCTTTGGGAGAGATAGGTGGTGCTGGGGACAGGCCCCAGCCCCTCCCACATGCAAGGTGAGCCCCTGACCAGTGAGCTACATCCCCTCTACTAGACACTCTTAGTGAGGTCTCTTTTCAAAGTACTGTAGGGCACCAGACAGGTTAATGATCGCATTTGAGGCCTAGTGTGGGAGTGCATGCCTACAGTCCCAGTGGTTAGAGGTAGGAGGGTCAGGAGTTCAAAGCTAGCTCAGCCGCATAGTGAATGTGAGGCCAGCCTGAGCTATCTGTGTGTGCGGTATATAAACTGAGCACATCTGCCCCCATGCTCCTCTAATTCCACTCTTCCCCCTCAGTGCTGCTCTTCTTTTCCCATAACCCACTGAGCTTTAATTAGTGTTGCCTGCATGCGCATGGGTCTGCGGCCGTCTACTGGAGCATGTGCTGTCTGTCTATCAGCCGCCATACTCCAGAACAGAACGACTTTCCCTCCCCAGCACCTGAGTGCTGGATCAGAGGTGGGTGCTGGATCACCATGGCTCTGCTCCAGCTGTGCCTTTCAAAGGTTTGATGAAATAGGTTGAAGCAGGACATCATGCTGTAATCTCAGCACTTGAAGTTTGGGGATGAGAGGATTGCTGTGGCTCAGGGGTTTGAGGCCAGCCTGAGCAAAATGGGGAGACTTTATGACAATAAAAAAAATGGATTGCTTAAATTAACGTCATGTATGACTTTGTTCTGGAGTTACAGAAATGAATGAAATAGTTGGGCATGATGGCGCATAGCACACTTTTAATTCTAGCACTTCAGAAGTAGAGGCATGTGGATCTGTGAGTTCCAGGACAGCCTGGTCTACATAGTGAGTTCCAGAACAGCTGGGGCTATGTAGAGAGACTTTGTCTTATAAACAAAAAGAGAAAGAAAGAAAATGAAATGAAACAAAACTACTTCTATGTTGGCAGCACACACCTTTTAATTCCAGGACTTATGATGGAGAAGCAGGGGGAGATTTCTGAGTTAAAGGCCGTCTGTATATCTGTATAGCAAGACCAGTTTCTTTTCTCTCTCTCTCTCTCTCTCTCTCTCTCTCTCTCTCTCTCTCTCTCTCTCTCTCTCTCTCTCTTTCAGTTCTTCCATGGCATGTGTTGGGAGCCAGTCTTGCCTACACAGTGAGTTCAAAATCATCATGAGGTACAGCGAGTATAAACCCTGTCTCAGGCCAGGAGGAACACACTGTTAGTCCCTACACTCACGAGGCAGATAGACCTCTGCGAAGGATTCTGTTTTAATAGAAGTTTGTCCAGCCACCCAGTGATGGTGAACACCTTTAATCCCAGCACTTGGGTGGGAGACAGAGACAGGAGAATCGCTGTGAGTCCGAGGTCAGATGGATCTACACAGCTAGTATCAGGACAACCAGGGCTACACAGAGAAACCCCGTCTCAAAAAACAAACAGACAAAACTAAATAAAATTAAAGTTTCACCAAGTCATATTGCATCATTTCCTAAAGGGGAAATCTCAAAGTTGGCTTTAGGCGGGTCTGTTCGGCCTCTGATATGTGCAGTGTTTTGTCTTGTGTGTGGGGGTAGAGATCCAAGTCAGGACCTCACGTGTGTCAGGGAAGCTGCCGCTGCCTACCACTGAGCCATACCCAGCCCTTTCCAGTTGTGGGATTTGCCATGTTGGGGAGCAAACCTAGGGTGTTACATAAGCCAGGGGAGCATGCTGCTTTCCAGCTGTATCCCCAGCTCGTCTTGTTTTTTAGAGAAAGGGTTGTATTCTAGGCTGGCCTGGAAGGAGCTCTGTTGCCCACACTAACTTCGGATTCTGGACGACGCTGTCTTAGTCTTAGAACTGGCATCACAGTTGTGTGCCACACACAGACACAGAAATCATACAGCATAGTTTCAACAGCTCCAGTGTGGTGACGCATGCCTGGGGTCACAGCACTCTGAAGGCTAGGACAGGAGGACTGTCACAAGTGGAAGGCCAGAGTGTGCTACGTGACGTTTCTACGACAGCCTTCACCGTAGAATATCTCAAACGGCCAAAAATGCTCATTCTTCTTTTTAAATGCTTTATTGATGCGTCTTAGAAACGGGATGCAGAATGCTTGCCTGTAACTTGTGTGTTTTTCCCTCACAGGGTTCCTTGGATATCCTACAAAGTACAGATGATGACCCGCTTCTGGACACCCAGCCTCTCCCACACCACTCCCTGCACGCTCACTTTAGACCCAGATTCCATCCTCTTCCCACGGTCACCATAGCGAATCTTCTGTTGCTTATACACGTAAGTTCACTGCAGAGCTCGTGTTCTTAAAGCACACCAGCGTGGAGGCGAAGAGAGTCCAGTCACGAGATGCTTGAGGACCTGGGTTCTACCTCCAACAACCAGTACAAACCTGGGGACGGATGGGGACACTCCTGGCCATGGGGAGGTGGAGCTAGGAGGATCCCAGGGACTCTCTACACAGCCTAACCTAATAGAGGTGAGCCCCCCAGATCCTAATGAGAGACCCCCATCTCCAAAGCAAAACAACAAGGATGTCTCCAAGGAACAGCACCCGCGTTGCCCTCTGACTCCCAACTACGTACACATGGGCACACATATACAATACATAGCTCTTCGGGGACATTTGGGCTGTATCTATCAGGTTTTTTAAATGTATATATTTTTGTACAAATTTTTGTGCTTATACTTACATATCAAAAGAAAGATGTATTATAGAGATGTTTGCACACATGTCAGCATTGTGAATGGCAGTGTTGCTTAACATACTAAGAAATCACAAATTACCTGGTATCCCGAGGACTACTGTTTCGGCTCCTGAATTCCAGGCTAGCTGGTCCATGAAGACTGCCGCCACATGAAGTAGGAGAGGGCCCACTCTGGATATGTTGTCCGGCATCCACATTCATGCTGTTGAAAAGTGCACACTCACAAGCACAATAAAGACATAAATAAAGCCAGGCATGGTGGCGCAAGCCTTTAATTCCAGCACTCGGAAGGCAGAAGCAGGCAGTCTCTGTGAGTTCAAGGCCAGCCTGAGCTACAAGTCAAGTTTAGGCCAGTTAAGGCTATACAGTGAGACCCTAGCTCAAAAAAACAAGCATTAGCAGGCAGAGGCAGGAAGATCAAAAGTTAGAAGTCAGTTGGGCTGCATAGTGAGACCTTAGCCTTTTGCTAAATTCATGCAGAGATCAGCATATATACAAATCCATACTAATTAATTAATTTCATCTTTATTTAGTCTTAATACTCTTCCTCCTGTTCTAAGCCCCCATTCATCCCTCTCCACTAGAAGGTGGGCTATGCCTAAGGCTGGCTCCAGAGGACTAGTGTGGTTGGAGAGTACACTTCTAGCGTGCCCTGCATCTTGCTGACTTGTCTGCATGCTGCATTTGAGCACTGCTCCTCAGTTCACCCCTTTTCTGTGTTACGGGCCTCTGTTCATCAGTAGTGACCAGCTATGGGCCAGTGGCTGACAATCCCTTCAGCTACTTGGACATGCGCATGGAGTGCTTTTTAACCCCCCCTTTAAAGACACGCTCTCACTCTGTAGCCTTCCTGACCTTGAACTCATGATAGAGACCAGGCTGGCCTAGAACTCAGAGACCCGTCTGTTTCTGCTTTCCACGTGCTGGCTATTGAATTGTGTTTGAGGGGTAAAGTCCTTAAAGGAAGGTTGCTGAATCAAGGTATTTCCAAATTACTCGAGTCAAGATATCTCCAAACCTTTCCTAAAAGTGATTCTCAGCCTGGTCAGCCATAAATAAGAGTCTTTCCCTGTACCCTGGCCCTGTTTACATTCTTGCCGATCTCTTTAGATACTTGTTCTCCTTCCTTCCTTCTTATTATGTGTGTTTTGGTGTCCTCAGAGGTAAGAGATGTCAGAGCCCACTGCAGCTGGTGTTAGGGGTAGTGCCTAACAGCAAGGGTGCTGGGAACTGAACTCAGGTCCTCTACAGGAGCACATGTGCTTAACCACAGAGCCGTCTCCCCAGGCTCCGGGAAGTAAACTTTTAAACCGTGCTTTCATTAGTTCTTTTAAAAAATATGGGGCTGGCGAGATGGCTCAGCGGTTAAGAGCACTGGCTGCTCTTCCAGAGGCCCCGAGTTCAAATCCCAGCAACCACATGGTGGCTCACGACCATCTGTAGTGGGATCTGATGCCCTCTTCTGGTGTGTCTGAAGACAGCGACAGGGTACTCATATATAATAAATAAATAAATCTTAAAAAAAATTAAAAATATATGTATTTCTAATTATGTGGTGAGGAGGATGGCAGGTGTCCTGGAGGCTAGAAGAGAGTACGGGGCCCCTGGGGCTGGGTCAGTGAGCCACGTGACATGGGGACAGGGGACTGAACCCGTAAAGTCACACGCGCACGCACACGCGCACACGCGCACACACACACACACTCACACATACACACACACACGCACGCACACTCACACACACACACGCACACACACACACTCACGCACACGCACACTCACGCGCACGCACACTCATGCACACGCACACTCACGAATGAGAAAGACAAAACCTCCACATTAATTGGGATCTAGGGTGGTTTTACTCTCTTATTTGTGCTGTTGTCTGTGATTTCCTACATGTTCTTTTTCACCTGTGATTGCAATCTGCCCACGTAGCCCAGGCTAATCTGAATTTCCATCCTCCCGAGGGTTAGGATTACCGGGATGTGCCTCTCTGCTCAGCTTCTACAAATTTTTATAATGCTTTTGGTTAAAATAAAATCAAATCATTTGTAAGAACAGAATAGCATGGGGTGGACAGACAGCTCAGAGGTTAAGAGCACTGGCTGTGCTCCTAGAGGACCCAGGTTCAGTTCTCAGCACCACGTGGCAGCTCACAACTCTGTGACTCCAGTTCCAGGGGATCTGGCACCCTCCACAGACACGCGTGCAGGCGGAACCCCAGTGCACATAAAGATAAATGCATCTTTAAAAAGCAGCATGGGATCTCGGAAGGCAGAGGGACTTTTAGGAGATGCCAGTGCCTGTATTTGTTAGGATTTGTGTCACGTGGGTGTGTGAGTGCGTAGTTGCACCTGTGTGCGTGGAGGTGTCTGTGCCACAGCACACAGAGGCGTCGGGACAACTTGCAGGAGTCAGTTCTCTTGTTCTGCTGTGTCGATCCTAGAGTCAAACTCAGGTTGTCTGTCTGTCCTGGTGACCAGTGCCTCTCCCCGCAGAGCCGCCTCACGGTCCCTGACTGAAACCTTCACATTTACCGTGAACCCTGTGCTTCTCTCTCCACCAGGTCGTGTTTGTCACGTTAGCATTTCTAACGGGTGTGCTGTGTTTGTACCCTGATCCCAATGAAGACAAGTGCCCAGAGAACTACACCAGCCCACTGAAGGTTCAGACGGCCATAATCCTTGGGAAAGTTATCCTGTGGATTCTGCATTTGCTCTTTGAACGCTATATCCAGTATCACCACAGGAAAGTCCGGAGCCGAGGCTATTCCCAGATCTACCGGTCCACGAGGCATCTCAAGGCACTGGCCCTCACCATCCACTCTTCTGGTAAATACCGTGTCTCTCAACTGCTCTGTGGCTTGAGTGCCAAAAATGACCCCAAAAAGGACACATGGAACTTGATTTTATTGAGTTTATAAGCAAATATATTCTCTTTTTGAGAGTGAGATGTTTATAGCCCCTATTCTGAATTTCTCTTTTGGTGGGAAGAAGGAGGGGCATGCTAAGGAAGCACTTTGCCACTGGGCTATGTCCCACCACCTCTTGAAGCTCCTCTTACATTAGTCTCCATGGTTGTTTTGAAATAGGATCTCACTGTGTCTTATAGGCTGGCCACTCCTAGGACTCTTTTCCATCAGGCTGGCCTCCACCTCGTGACAATCCTTCTGTCTCTGCCTCCCAAGTCAGTGCTAGGATTATAGGTGTGTGTCACCATCCTGGGCATACAGCCTTAATTTTCATTTGAAATTTGTATTTGCTATGGAAGTGATACTAGTATGTCCCCTTTCTAAATGTAGAACTTTCTGTCTTTATGCTATCAGCTCTCTCATTTGCTCAAGGAGGAAGGGTGCTGCTGCTCTTTGGCAGTCTGAGAAAAGGTTAGATTAGAAAGGATTAGAAAACCTCCCCAAGGTGTTGTCAGGAGGCCCTGGAGTTCAAAGCCAGCCTCGGCTATGAAGCAAGTTTGAAGCCATGGTGGACCTAGGACCTTATCTCAACAAATAAACCAACACTCAAACAAAACAACAACAAAACCCAAAACTCACCCTCCCCTAAAAAGGATTTTTAAAATGAAATCTTTTGCTATAGGAAATGATAGTAAGTTGTTAGGAAACAGGAAAATAAGCTGTGTTATTCAAAACAGAAAACGTAAACCACTGTGTTTTAAGCTGTGCCTGGTAAGTCTAGCTACCTGGAAGGCTGAGTCAGGCCTGCTGGAGCTGCAGACTGTTATTCTGGGTAACTCAGTATCGTGGTAAAAATTATCCCCGTGCTTCGGGAATAAGCACTCAGACACCAGTGACAGTGGGGAGAAGATGTTAGCAAGGGACCAACGTTGAGATAGCTCTGGGAAAGCCTTGGTCCTGGGTCCAGTTTGCTCTCATGTTTTTTGTTGTTTTGGTTTGGTTTTGTTTGGTTTTTGGAACAGGGTTTCTCTGTGTAGCCCTGGCTGTCAGGAACTTACTCTGTAGACCAGGCTGGACTTGAGCTCAGAGATCCACCTGCTTCTGCCTCCAGAGTACTGGGTTTAAAGGTGTGTGATCACCACCACCGCTACCTGGCTGCACTCCTGTTTAATACTCTAAAACCACAGGTGACTTTATGGAGGTGTACATGAGTGGTAGCAGGTTTTTAAAGGCAGCAGCCCATTGTTTCTCCAGGTCAGTGTGTTCAGACCAAAACAGGTCATTGTTCCGGGTAGCAAGTGAAAGTCATACTTGGCAAACGGGCAGTACAAACAGTTCTTTAAGCAAGTCACTACATAAACCAATAAATCAGTATCTCATAATTGAACTTTTCTACCTTCTTCATTAGTGTCTTAGTTGGGGTTTCGATTGCTGTGAGGAGACATGACCACAGAAACTCTTAGAAAGATTTGACTGGGACTGGCTTACAGGTCAGAGGGTTAGTCCACTGTCATCATGGCAGGAAGCAGAGCAGTACACAGGCAGACATGGTGCTGGAGAAGGAGACAAGAGGTCTACGTCTGGATCCGCACACAGCAGGAAGAGAGACACTAGGACTGGCTTGAGCATCCAAAACCTCAAAGCCCTCCCCCAGTGACACAGTTCTTCCAAGAAGGCTGTACTCAAGAAATAGTGCCACTCCCTGTGAGTCTATGGGGCCATTGAAACCATCATGATTATTAGAAAGATCCCTGTCACAAAACTCGGCATAAACGGGACTCAAGATACGCTTGTGATGGAATACTTGGCTGTCTTTCCCAAGGGCCATGGTTGAATTGCTGGTGCCTACACATACAGTCCTACCGTCAACAGGAGCTGCACGGGTCCTGAGTCAGGGCAAGATTAGTACCACACACAGGGTCTAGCCTCCCTCTCTCAATTGATGTACGGTTTTCAGAGGTTTAATTGAATGAAATTGAACTGAACTAGGGAGTTTTGGCACAATGTTAAATTTTGACCTTCTTAGAAAAAAAAGGCTTGTAAGTTAGACAGAATTGAGTTTTCTTCTATATTCTGTTAGCACATGACCAAAGGGTAACCCACAAGCTCTTCCACACAACAGAGGTCTGAGCGGCAGCTAAAGCAATACACTCAGCAGACAGAGAGCACAGCGTAGTGGTTATTACTCCCAGACTCTACATGGATGATCGCAGGTTCTAACTGATGTATAGCCGCTGTGTGACCAGAAGATGTCCCCATAACATTAGAATAAAAACAGAAACATAACCATTTTACCTACCGTATGTGACCATATGAGAGTAAAGAAAACTCTCAAGGAATGATCTGGAAATAATAGTTTCTTTGTTTGTTTCTTTGTTTGTTTGTTTTTGAAAGCCTGTAAATAATAGCTTTCAAATTCACCAAGGTATTATTTGGTCTTTACCATTTTCATATCTGACTTTAAGTTAGGTATGATGAAACCTGAGCCTTCAGGATGCTGAGGCAGGAGGATGGTCAGTGAATTCAAGGCCAGTCTACATTATGTTGGAGCCCTATCTCAATAATAATATTTTTTCACATGTTCAGAAGAACCAAAAGAAGTCAGTTTAGTAATGATATAATTCTATAAAGCCAAGAAATCATTCCTTAGTTTTAAAACAAGGTCAGATTCTTTGGTTTTTCTGCTCTTGTTGGTAGTGCTAGAGGCTAAACCCAGGGCATTGAACTTCCCGGCAAACGTCTTACCACTGGGATAACTTTTAACTCCTTGTGTTTTGGAGATGAGGTCTCATGTAGCCCAGAATGGCCTCAAACTTGTTATCTAGGCTTCATCCTCCTGCCTCTCTCTACCTTTTGAATTCAGGGTTTACAGTTCCTGTCTTTGATTCCATGTGGCTCTGGGGATTGAACCTAGGCTGTCATTCATGCTGGACAAAATTCTACCAGTCAACCTATATAGCCAGCTTTCCAGATATTTTTTTAATGAATTTTAATTTCCAACCTCTTGAGCTTCCCCAAGTCTGGCCAATGGAGCAGAAATTCCACTGATTGCTGGTCTCTCTGGTGACTGGACTCATGTTTAGGCCGTGTAGAGCCTACCCCTATTAGCATAAACTCTTGTTGATCTTATGGGTTTGCTGTATATAACAACCCAGTTCTTTCATGTAGGAAATTACTACAAGGGCTTAATGAAATTGGAGGTGGGTGGATGGATGGATGGCGACAGACAGACAGACAGATGACAACTTATGGAAAGCAGGCCAAATGAAGGTTAAATGAAGAGCTGTGTCCCATTTCTGTTTCCCTCCTTTCCTTAGGCAACACAGCTCTCCTCCTCCTCCTCTGTGTGCAGTACTCTTTCCCTGAGCCCAACAAGCTGTACCTTGAGCTCATTCTGGCTGTTCTGGCCCTGGAGCTGATCTGTTCCCTGAGCTGCCTGGTCCTCTATACAGGTAAGAATGGAAGCCGCTGTCCTGTGCTCTGCCTGTCTCTCTTCTGTAGTCAGAAGAGAAGCATAGCCTGCTATTTTAGGGAGCGCCTCCCCCTTAGCTGAGGACTCCTTTAGCATCCCTGTCACTGACTATGACCACTTCCGGCCACTCTGCTTTCAGACCAACAGCAAGAGAAAGCCATTACCAGTGAGTCAATTTCTACACCAGTACTGTTCATAGATTTTTGGGAACCTTGAACATGTCAGGCAGCTCACAATGGACAGGAGCTTCACTCCAGGGGCTTGGTGCCTCTGGCCTCCAGAAAGCACAGGGACACACATGCATAGAATGTTAAATCCTTTAAATAAGACAGAATTTTCAGCCAACGGAAGCCAAGCTTTCTTAGAAAACAAAACAACATCTTTGCTTCCCACAAGGCAGTGCTTCTCAACCTTCCCAATGCTGTGACCTTTAACACAGTTCCTCATGTTGTAGTGACCCCAACCATAAAGTTCTTCTCATTGCTACTGTTATTAATTGTAATGTAAATCTATGATATGTAGGAGATCTAATCGATCTCGGTGAAAGAGACATTTGACACCTGAAGAAGCAAAGACCCCCAGGTTGAGAGCTGCTGTTATAGCAACCAGAATGGCCCTGAATTCACAACCAATTCCCTGCTTTTGCTGCCCACGTGTTGGGATTATAGCTGAGTCAGCACCTTAGACCCTGCATATAAATTTGGCATCTAAATTAAAAACAAAGACCAGGGCAATGGCACACACATTTAATCCCAACCAATACTTGGAAGGGAAACCCATGCGAGTCTCTTGAATTTCAGGCCAGCCTGGTCTACAGAGTGAGACCCTGTCTCAAGAAAAAACAAAGTACCCACTTCATGATGTGGTCAGGGGAGTGGGTCATCTGTCTAGGAGAGTCAAGCTGAGCCTCATATGTTGTGATGGTCACCTATTGTTTCGTCATTGTTATTTTGTTACTAATGATAATCTTGACAGTCCCTGTGACTAGTCCTTTCTTAGAAGACTTTGAAATGTGTACATTGAAAAGTATGCATATTCAAGTTGTTCACTCATTATGCAATCTCATATATATTATCTATGCAAAAGAGTAACAAGTTAGTGTAATGTGGACAAATGAATATAGCCAGTTCTGCAGAAATAGGTAATGACTGAAGATGATTTTATTATTTCAGTGAAGATTAGGAGATTCAACAAAGCCAAGCCACAGCCTGATGTACTTGAAGAAGAAAAATGTTATGCTTACCCCAGCAATATTGCCTCAGAAACTGGCTTCAGGTAAGAATTGAATTGGCAGTAAACGTCGAGATTAACTTTTCCTCCTTCACTTACCTGATGGTACGCCCCTGTGATCCTAGCTACTTGAGAGGCAGAGGTGAGGTGGGTCCCTAGCTGAGGCAACTTAGCAAAATCTTGACATAAGTAATTTTCTTGTTTTTATAAAAGCTAAGGATGTAGTCAGAGGCTATATGTATGAGTTTCAGGGTCCGTCCCTAGCATCTGACACACATGCATATGCACATGCATGCACACACACATGCACATTCACACACATATGTACACGCACATACACACACAGAGGCTAAGGTGGGAGGACCCCAATTTTGAGGCCAGCAGAAAGAATTTTATTTCAGAGAAGTAAGCATTTTTCTTCCTGTAAACCATTCATAGTATTTTTGGTTGTTTTGAAACAAGGTCTTACTACGTAGTCTTGGCTGGCCTTGAACTCACAAAGATCCTCCTGTCTCTACCAGTTAGGATCAGAGGTATGCCCCAGGACTCCCAGCTCTAGCATAAGTTTTTAACGAGCCTTCATTACTGGAAAAGTAGATTGTTTATAATAGAGCTGGCCAGCCCAGCTACCACCAGGCCCACACAATCACTTACCCTATCTTTTCTTAGTTAGGTTTTATTGCCGTAAATAGGTACTGTGACTGTGGCCGCTCTTATAAAGGGAAACGTTTAATTGGGGCTGACTTACAGTTCAAAGGTTTAGTCCATTACCATGGCGAGAAGTATGGCGGCATGCAGGCAGACATGGAGCTTCAGAAAGAGCTGAGTTCTAGACTGTTCCACACTAGGTATAACTTGAGCATAGGGGATCTTAAAGCCCACCCCCACAGTGACACACTTCCTCCAACAAGGCCACACCTCCTGTAACAAGGCCTCACCTCCTAATAGTGCCCCTCCCTATAGGCCAAGCATTCAAACATAGGAGTTTATGGGGACTATACCCATTCAAACCACCACAGCATCTGGAATTCCTGAAGGGGCCTGTCCTGCAGGTCCAAAGCTGCAGGATCTCCATGACAGGACAACAGGATATCCAGGAGGAGTCCTGTTAAGGATCCAGTATTGACAGTGTAGCAGAAGCTAGTGGCCTCGGACCAGACCCATGACTCACTGTAGTGAACATTTGCCAGTTAAGATGTTTGGATAAAAACTTACACTGTGTGACACACTGTAACACACTACAGCTGGTGTGTGTCACACTACATGAGATGTGACACACTACATTCACAACGAGATGGGTTTCTGTTGTTGTTTTTGTGAGGGTTGTTTGGTTTTTTTGGGGGGAGAGGTTGCAAGACTGGGGAGCATGGCATGAAACTCACAAAGAATCAAAAAATTCTTAATCATTCAAGAACAAAATCCATGTAAATTTTTAAATGAGCAAGTATTACTCAGGAAAATAGAAGTTTATATATGAAGTATAACGGTAGACTTTACCTTAGCTTAGCTGTGAAAAATTAATTTGTATAGTGATATGTATATTCTGAATGCAGATTTAGCCTGAAATTGTAATATTCCCCAGATTGAGAGAACGGACATGCGTGATGTGACGATGGAGGGGGAAGAGCAGAGCGAAACCCCTGCTCTTTCTGTGTTTGTATGGGTTCAGGATCACGTCTCCCCTGGGTTGAGACTAGACTCCTGCTTGCTGTGTGCCTATATAGCCCAGGGGAGACTCTTGGCATCTTCCCTTAGCCTACTGAGTCCTGGGATCTGGCTGTGTTGCTATGTAGCCCAGGATAGACTCAAACACCTGACCCTCTTCTTTAGCTTTGTGAGTACTGAACTCACTATGTAGACCAGGCTAGCCTCCAACTCACAGAGATCCACCTATCTCTTGCCGTGTTTCTGTGTAGTCCAGGGTATGAGTTCCAAGACAGTCAGAGCTACTTAGAACAAGACCATTGTATGTATGTATGTATGTATGTATGTATGTATGTATGTATGTTTTTGATAGCCAACAATGGCTGTCTCTGGGCACAAAGGCCAAGGATCTGGTTGTTGTTTAGTCCATAAGACTAGTGTCTGACTGGGTCTAAGCAGTCCCAACATGGTTCTGGACTCCCAGAGACATCCTAGAGAGTTGCCAATTTTCAGTCCATTTTGGAATCCTGAAGAAGTCAGTTCTAGTACCAGGAAGGAATGGCTCAAGGGCAGGATAGACGGAATGCCAGTGAGAAGCAGGCGAGAAGCAGAAGTTCCTCCATCGTGTCCTTTATGGGGCTGCCACCAGGAAGTGTAGCCTAGATTTAGAGAGTGGGTCTTCCACCTCCATAATCCAACTAAGGAAACTCCCTCATGGGTGTGCCCACCTGCTTGAGTTTGAGAGAATCCCAGATGTAGTCAAGTTGACAACCAAGATTAGTTGTCACATTCATGCCCTACACATTAGGATGGGGCTTTTTTTGCAGGAATGGGTTGGCCATTGAGACAGGGTCTCACTAATTAGCCCTGGCTGTTCTGGAAGTTGGTTGACTCTGAACTCCCAGAGATCCGCCTGCTTCTGCCTCCCAAGTGCTGGGATTAAAGGCACCAACATCTCCCAGTTCATGTGTTGACTTTAAATTGTAAGAACTTAAATGCCTTTTCTGAGGTCCAAAAAACAAAACAAAACAAAAAATAAATAGATAAATAAATAAATAAAGGCAACGTGTACTAAGCAGGTTGATTTCCAGAGCAGAAGTCACTAAGTTCATTCATGAAAGACTGGTGTTGGGATATCCCTGGGGAATTAAACCTGAGAGAAAGCACTGGGCAAAGCGTGCCTTAGTGAAGGCCACTGAGAATTGGAATGAGACCAAAGAGTGCTGGTGCTTTCGTGTAACCCACTTATGTCTCGAATTCCGCAGGACTGTTTCAAGCCTAGAAGAAATTGTTGAAAAGCAAGGGGACATAATCGTGTACCTGAAGCGACACAACGCCCTGCTGAGTAAGCGGTTGTTGGAGCTGGCGACTCAGCCAGCCAGGACGTGAGAGGCTCAGGGGCATTAGCCACTGCCTGAGCCACAGTGACTGCAGACCGCCTGGCTGCATGGCTACCACGCAACCTCAGCCTTGCAGGAGTCACGTTCACAGTGTGCGCTGGGAACCTGAATCCAGTTCTACCTGTGTAGAATGTGGCGTGTGTCCCAGAGGCGGGGGTGGGCCTCCGAGCGGCTTATAAAGGTCTGGAAAACTTGAGAATGTTTTCTATGTTGTGAATAATTTAACTTGTTGACTTTTCTGGAATCCAGGGTATAGTTTAAGAACCCCGGGGTAACGTGGTTCTTTATCAAGGAAGTGTTACATGACAATCTGCTGGAAACGGGGTTTTACATCAGTAAGTTCCTGCCACAGTTAAGCTCTGAGAGAGGGCATTATTTCCTGTGGTTGAAGTTTTCTCCTAAAGAGTCTGGCATGCATTTATATGTGTATGGGCATGTTGGATGAGGGAGAGGCCTCTAAGCTGTTTTCTGCTTGTTTGCTTGTTTTCCAGAGCTGGGGACCAAACCCACATGATAGGCAAATACTCTGCTCTGAGTCAGTTTCTATAAAGAATTTCCTTCAGCCAGTCATGATGACTTACACCTGTAATCGCATCCCTTGAAAAGCTGAGGCAGGAGGATCACCACTAGCTTGAGGCCAGCCCAGCCTGTAGAACGAGAATTTGTCCAAAAACACAAAACGTTTTCTACATTACAGGACCAAGATCTCAGCAGGACATGTACTGTGCAAGCTCTACAGTGGATGTGGTTGAAAAGTAAAGTGCAAAGACGTTCTGGGCCAATGGGCAGTGAAGTGGTGATGCCTGTCACGCCGTAAGGCCTTCCATCAGTGAAAGTTAAAGACTTAGGAAATAATCTGCCACTTGCACTTTATTTTTGCCCCTCTTTAAGGAGTTTCCATATATCTCTGTGTTCTACCTTGATTTGAACAGTAAGTTTAGTCAGCTGAGCATGGGGGCTCACCTGCCATCCTACCACTTGGACGCAGATACAGGAAGTTTGAGGCAGATCCGGTCCAAATACTGGGTTCCAGGTGAGCCAGAGATCTGGTCTCCTCTTCTGGTGTGCAGACATACATGCGTGTTTTGTACTATGTACGTGGTAAATAAATCTTAAAGAATGGATTTAAGTATAAGAATGAGACCATCTGTGGCTTGAACTTTGACCAAGTAGCGCTGGTAAGATGGCTCAGGAGGAAAGTGCTTGCTATGCAAGCCTGATAACCTACCTGAGTTTGATCCCAGGAACTCTTGGTGGAGGAGAGACCAGCTCCTGGACATTGTCCTTGATCCGCAGACTCTTGACGTGGCACTCTGGTGCATGTACTGATACACATGTATCATGCACACACGTCACACAAGTACGAACTTTTAAATTGTCTAGTGAATAGATACTTTTGGTCTTGGGTTATAGTTAAAAACTGATGGGATTAAATGTCAAGTCAATTCATGTATAGGTATTATTAAATAGATAATTCTGGCAGTGAAAATGAAGCGTTTCTACGTGGCACTATTTCTCCACTTTTAGAGCTCCTTTTAATTGGCACTTTTATGCTCACCTTAGAAAGACTGTTTCGTTGTTGTTGTTTGTTTTGTTTGTTAGTTTGTTTTTTGAGATTGTCGTTTATGATGTGGCTGAGGCTAGCCTCGAACTCTTGATTCTCTGGCTCCCCACCTCCCAGTTGGTGAGATCAGGGTGTGATCTCACGCTTAGCTGAGAAGCACTCTTCTCTGAGGGCTTACTAGTGAGTTCTTTGTTCTGCAGGTCGCAGGCTTTAACTACTCAGTGGCTACTTGCAGAGCCATACGGTTCTGTGGGGATGAGATGCGTGCAGCATGACTGGCCAGGACTGTTCACTCGATCCTGGCCTGTGGACAGTGAAGTCCTGTTTTCTTTAGCTACAGCCATTGCTGGAATAACCTAAATGTTTTCTTCCTCCAACATAAGCATATACATGTCGTCTGGTAATAGAGCTGACTCTCCAAAAAGTGAGAACATTCATGCCTTGAAGCCTCATTATACTTCACCAGTTTCCAGGGGCTGGGTAGATGTGCATACGGAGCTTGCAGAAGATGGAGTTCTGTTCTTTCCTTCGACTATGCATGAAATTGGTACTTATTCCAGATCTGGAGCCTTTGAGAACTCTTATGAAATACATCCCAGATCCCTTGCTTATCTTTCTCCTGGGATATTCTTGTGCGACTTATTTTTATTGTTCTTGTCTTTTGAAAAAGAAGTCTCGTATAGCCTAGGCTAGCATTACACTCCTTTTGTACCTAAGAATGAGACAGGGTCTCATGTAGCCTAGGCTGGCCTCACACTCCCTTTGTACCCAAGAGTGATCTTGAACTTCTGATGCTTCTATCTCTGCCTCTCAAGTGCTAGGATTACAATCCCCCCTGCCGCCCCCTTGTCCTCTCTGTGGAATAGGAGTTGGACTCGGGCTTTGTGTATGCTAGGCAAGTGTGCTACCAACTGATTTACATATTCAGCCCCTTTAGTCTTAAATACGGTTTTAGTTTTAATTCTGCTGTGCGTAAATGTTTTGCTTGCTATAAGCCTGTATTGGCACATGTCTGGTGCCATGGAGAACAGAAAGGAGTGTCAGATCTCCTAGAGCTAGATTACAGGTGGCTGTGAGCCACCATGTGGGTGCTGGGAATCAAACTTAGGTCCTTTGGGAGAGCATTAAGTGCTGGTAACCACTGAGCCATCCATCACTCTGGCCCCAGGATGTCTGATTCTGATCATCCCCACTCTCTCTTCTCCGAACACTTATGTTTTAATTCAGCAGTCGGAGAGCTATATTCTAAATTACCATTTTATGGTATGAGTGTGAATATTTTGCCTGCATGCATGTCTGTGCACCATGTGCATGTCTGCTGCCTGAGAAGGCCAGAAGAGGGCATTCAGTCCCCTGGAACTGGTGGTACTGGTGGTTTGAGTTACTGATGGGGTCGCAAGGGATTGAACCTGGATCCTCTAGGAGAGCAGCCAGTGCTCTATCCACTGAGCCATCTGTCCTACCCCAGAGATCTAGACCACAGATTTGGATGTTACATATGCATAATTTGTTTTCAAAACTAAAGGCCTGACAGTGAAGGTCCTTGGAAAATGGACTTCTCCCTGCCCTGGACTTTCCTAGTCCTCGGTTGGCACTGTTTAACAATGCTTCAGCTGAGAGTCTGGATCAGCTCTTGAGACATCGAAGCTGTCCCCCTGTCAAACAATCTTCCAGCATCCTGGAGGATAGGGGACCGCCTTTCCCCGATGGATAAGTCAGCTTTGCAGATGCCAACTGCCCACTCCGGCTTCTTTCCTCCCTGCACCTCCCAGAAATGTCTCCCAGAATTAAAACGTGGAATCCCCAACACGACGGGGCTCTTGGTAAACCTTGGAAAACCAGGCACACTTTGCCTTTCCTTTGTATATGTTACACATATTCTAGCCTCAGAAATAAGCAGGTTGGGGTGGGCCGTTTTCGGGTCTAGAGTAACATGGTCTGTAAATTGTTGTATAACCTTCCATAGGGCGGAATATTGGAGAGGGAAGTTGTATGCTTCTCTTCTTTTTGGTTGTGAGCCTAGCCTTTAACGGCTGAGCCATCTCTCCAGCCCTTCTCTTCTTAACTGAATGGGAAAATGGCTGGGCTGATGAGACGACTCGTGGCCTTCAGGTAAAAATCCTTGACCGTGAACAGCACCTTAGCTTTGGAGAGCCCTCCGGTCAGCATCACCTGGCTCAGGAGGTCTCTGAGCATGGAACCATAGCATTCTAATGCTGCTATGTTACCAAACAGTTTCTTCTCTATCTCCTCCTCCTCTAACCCGGAGAATGCTGCCTGCACTTCACAATGCAGAAACCAGAGGAGCTGCTCAAACTCAGAAGTTAGTTCCGACCTCTACGCTTCTGCTTGCTCCCTCCGGGCCAGCGTTGCTCTATTTTGCACACTTATTAAGTCTTGAACCTCTTCCACTTGCCACTTCAGGATATTGATGTAGCCCTGAAGGTTTTTCCTGCAGAGAGAGGCAGCCTCTGTACTGGGTGTCACCTTATAGTGCCTTGGCGCACTGGTCACGCAGCAGCTGCAGGTCCTCACAGAAGACGCTGAAGAACTGGTTATGCTTCTCGCAACTGGTGCTCGGTTCCTGCATCTTGCTTTTGCTCCTCTTGGAGCAGCAGGGCATTGCTTCTGCAGGTCCTGTGTTGGCACTGGTATCAGTGGACAGGACAGAAGAACATAGCTTGATGCTTTGCCCAGAGTCTTTGATGCAGACTGACAGAAGTTGTGTTCTCACTCGATGGTGACTGGTTTTGTCCTGTCATCCAGACAGATGGGACATCTGGTCTCTTTCTGGAGTCTGGCCAAGACCTCAGCCTGTGCCATCAGGCTGGGAGTAAAGGTCTGGACCCAGGTGTGCTTCCTTCTGAAGGTTGGTTCTGGGGTGCCCTTTAGGGACAATCAAACTCACATGTCCTGCAGTTCTCACAGTCCGTCCTAGAAACAGCTGTCACCCCACTGATGCCTCCTGGATTCCCAGAGTGGTGACCGCCTGGGATCATTTGTAGTTCTACTACACTGGATAATTCCAGCTGCCAGTGAGGTCTTAGCACACGCCAGCTACTCTTCTGAACTCTGGTAACTCACAGTGGGTTTGAGTAAAAAGTACTTTTCTTTTTAAAAAATGAGAAAAAGTTTACTCCAGATGGTCCCATTCAATACCTGGCTCCCGGTAAACTCAGGGTGGCATTACACTTCCTTCCCAGCCTGTCATTCCCAAGCCTGTAATACTGAGCCCTAACTCCTCTGCCCACTTGGCCGCACAGCCCATGTGTTTAGCGGTCGCTCCAGGCAAAGCTATGGGAAGGACAAAGAATAAACCAGGCACAGCCCAGTCTTGATTAAATAGCCCTCTCTTTAACTCCTGAGTCTCGGGCTTCACCTCCCAAGTGCTGAAATTAGAGGGCTGGGGTCACAGAGTCCTGCTGGGGATGGAACACAGTCTCAAGCATGCTAAGAAAACACTCCTCAAACTGCGATAGCCCATGGTTTTGTCTATTTGTTTCGTCTTTTCAAGACAGAGTCTCACCATGTAGCTCTGGCTATCCTGAAAATTATTATGTAGACCAGGCTGTCCTCGAATTCACGGAGATCACGTGCCTCTGCCTCCGGAGTGCTGGGCTGAAACACGTGCACTTGTTTTGGATCTTTTGACGCCTGTGTGTGTAGCCATAACCTAGCCTTACCTTGGACTGGAGGGAATGCTCCTGGGTGCTTGGATTGCAGCCAGGGACCACTGGGCGGGGCTTTGTCATATGATGACAGAGATGAAATGCAGCTTGGCCCAACCAGAGTTACATCTAGGAAAAAATGCAAGGACCGAGTTCCATCCGAGCCACCAGCCAAACTCCTGGAGTCAGGCAAACGAGGACGACCTGGCTACTTCCACCCTATCTCCTCCTCTGTTTTCTAAAAACACCTCATACAATGTGGGTTTCATTTTTCATGTTTGTTTCTGGGTTTGCCGGATGGTGGTGGCAGTGGGGGTGCACCCTTTTAATCCCAGCACTCGGGAGGGAGGCAGAGGCAGGAGATTCTCTGAGTTTGAGGCCAGCCTGGTCTACAGAGTGAGTTCTAGGACAGGCAGGGCTACACAGAGAAACCCTGTCTCAAAAAACCAAAAACCGCCACCACTACCACCAATAATAATATTAGTAGGAGTGACAACAACAGAAACAGAACAAACAATCCTTCAAAAATGTTTTCGGTATTTGCTCATATCCTCGTCTTCCTCCTCCTCTTTTCCTTTAAACAGGGTCTCACTGCCTCTCACTTGCTTGCCTGGAACTTGCTATGTAGACCAGGTTGACCTCTGCCTCCCCTGTGCTAGTATTAAAAATATATGTCACCACGCCCAGCGTAAGCATTTACTATTAAAATGTCACTACCTGGAGGATTTAGCTTCACAAGGGGAAAATGCAAGGCAAACCTTGGCTATTAGTGAACTTGAGGGCAATATAGACTATTTGAGACCCTGCCCCCACACCCCCAAAAACCACACAAATGTGGTGTGGTGGTACACAAATGTAATATCAGGAGTTAGGAGGCAGAGGCAGAAGGTGGAAGCTAGTTCAACCCAGTGTTTACATGGAGTTCCAGACCAGTCAGGACTACATGGAAAGACCTTGTCCTGACACCGAATTAACAAAAGATGTCATGACCCGTGAGAAAAGAATACCAAGGGTAAGGTGCTTGCTCCTGAGCCTGGAGACTTGAGTTCAATCCCCAGACCCATATGATGGGAAAAAAAATGACTCTAACAAGTTGTTCTCTGACTTCTACATGTGTGCAATCAGTCCCCAAACATGGAAACCAGGGTGCAGGGCATGGATGTTCAGGTAGAGTGCTTGTCCTCCTAGCACTTCACAAAAACATCTTGAGACAAATCGCTCTGCGTTACCCCTTGTGTAGCCAGCCTAGTCTGGGTGCTGGGATTACAGGCATGTGCCAGCTAGTCAGCTCGATAGTTTAAAACTCCTCAGAAGAATCTAGAAGGACTAGTGACCAAGGGACACTAACGGCAGAGAGAAGCAAGCACACTGCGTTAGCCCCAAGGGTTAAATCCAGCAGGACCTGGCTTCAGCACCTCCTTTCTGGGCTCCTCCAATTTGGAGGTCACTCATCCAGTTCCATTTTAATCCCGTTACTGTGACCCATCAGTGTACTGGCTAGACTTACCACAGCTACAGTCTGCAGAGGGGAGGAGGCCTCAACTGAGGAGATGCCTCCGTATGACCAGGCTGTAGGACTGTAGGCCCGTGGACCATTTCTTAATTAGTGATTAAGAAATGGGCCCAGCTCATTGTGAATGGTGCTATCCCTGGGCTGGCGGACCGGAGTTCTGTAAGAAAGCAGCTGAACGAGCCAAGAGAAGCAGCCAGTAAGCAGCACCCCTCTGTGGCCTCTTCATCAGCTCCTGCCTCTGGGTTCCTGCCCTGTATGAGTTCATGTCCTGACTTCCTTTGGTGATGAACAGTGATGTGGAAGCATAAACCAAATAAACCCTTCCCTCCCTAGCTTGCTTTTGGTCATGGTGTTCACCACAGCAACAGAAACTCTCAGATAATCAGACACCTCCTTTTGCCAAAAATAACATTCTTTGTGTCCAGATCTGTTTCTTCACTAACTATCCAGAGTTGGATACATATTTGTTGAATTTGAGTTTTGGTCAATTATGTTTTGGGCATTCTGTGGGTTTTGTGACCTTGGACAAGCTACTAGCCTCTAGCGGCCTCAGTCTGTCCTTTGTGGGCAACCAGAAGAGTTATGCTCTGGGTAATGAAGAATTAAGTAGGTTCAGGCACTTCAGACATAAGCACCATATCAATTAGCACCATATCAGGACTCTGATCATACCTCCCCATCTCTCTCTCTGGCTTTGAACAGAAACCATTCGTCTCTGTAAAATCCTGGAAGAGGGATTTACAGCCTCCCTTCACAGCACCCCAAGTGCTGTTGCCAAACAGTCATTAGTCCTTTCTGACTTCATGAAGGTGTCTTTTCAGCATCGAGGTATCAAAAGCCACAACAAACAGAAGTTCTCCCCTTTGATGCAGAGAAGCCTCAGGAAACCCAGCCTCTCTGCCTCCCATTTTGCCCCAGTTCCCCACTTACTGTGAACAATCTGTTCTGACCTTAGGGTCACAGCAAAAGCAATACCCTATGTGTTCCACACATTTATGCAAAAGATGCAAGCCACGAGAACTCCACTCAGAAAAAATCAGTGTTTCCTGGGAGTGGGAGGAGTGAGGGGCAGGGAAAAGAAAGTTGGAAAGTTCTTATAGCTCAAGCTAAACCAGAAGCTGTGTTCTTAACCCAACGTCTGGGATTACAGGCAGGTGTGAGCAATGCTGGAAATCAAACTGTGGGCTTCTTATATATAGGAAGATACTGTTGCTAATTGATATGCTACTAGGTTAGCACTTCACCAATGGAGACATCCCTAGTCCCCTCTAAGAAATGTTAAGTGCTGCACACTGAGAAGTAGGCAGATCTCTGAGTTCCAGGTCAGCCTGGTCTACAGAGCAAGTTCAATGACATCCAGGACTACACAGAGAAACCCTGTTTGGTGTGTGTGTGTGTGTGTGTGTGTGTGTGTGTGTGTGTGTGTGTGTGTGTGTGAGCGCGCACCAGGTATATTGACCCACACCTTTAATCCCAGCCCTCAGGAGACAGAGACAGGAGGATCTCTCCAAGTTCAAGACTCCAGGCTATCCAGACTCTCTCTCAAAAACAAACAAGTCTGAGTAAGTGTTAATAGTAACAGAAGTATTTGGAAGCCTCTTTTGTAGAGGGCACTGAATCCTGCCTTTTGTGCACAAATATGGAAATGAAGGAAACTGTGGTATCTTCTCTATCTTCATCCTGTATCTTTTTGGCTAAAGGTGTAAATAAAAAGTCTTTGCCCTAACTGAGTCACCTTGGATTCGAGGAAGACCAAAACCTCGAAGGACAGAACCCCCACTCGTACACACACCAGATGAGAACAGTGTCTTCCAAGATGGTGAGAGTCTGCACCCTGGAGCATGAGTGATCATCTTCCAAGAGCCATATTTGATCCTCTCAAGAGTGACGATGGTGAGGGCTTATGATGTTACACAAGCAAGATTGAGATTGGCTAACCAGACACACCTCAACCAGGGCCAATTAATTATGTACGTCCATGCCCAACCCTGGTCCTTGCTCTACCAAACATCTATATCTCAGGGTTCCCTGAATGTTGAGCCGGCATTTTGCCAACTCATTTACATGCCCAGACTTCAGCAATTAATTTAATAAATTAATAGCAGAGGGATGACCTCCAAGTCTGGATTCTTTTTCCTTTCTAGGGGCCAGAATTAAAGCCTTGAGCTACCCCACCTGGGTTCAATCTCCAGCCCTGTTCTTCACCGTTCCTGGTTCCGTTCACTTGTATATGGTGGAAACAAGTGGTTAGAGTGGAGCTAGCCTGCTGGACCTACCTAGGCTAGGCATTTCTTCTGAAAACCTCAGTAACAACCGCTGAACATTTCTCTCTTGCCAGGATGTTTTCTAGCAGTCAGACAGGGTGCTGTGGGCACCTTGCTTGCACTTGTGGCTGACATCTCCAGGTTCACAGTTCCAAAGACAAAATCAGGGTGCCATTTCAACTCGTGGAGCTCAAGACTGTACCTGCTCCTCTACCCCCTATCCCCTAACCCCATCCCACTCTCCAGCCCAAACTCCAACCCTCCTTACCCCTCTCCTCCTCCCCTTACCGCTCCTCCCCACCACCTGCTCCTCCCCCTCCTACTTCGCCCCCTTCGTGAAGCACCATTGGTTTCTTTACTCCAGCAAAACTCCTTAGGCATCTGTCCTTTGCCTCGTTCCTTTACTGGAAAGTTCGGTGGGCCCCTCCACACTGTGGCCTTAAACCTCACACCCATCTACAAGGACACCTGGGTTGCCTAACTGACCCCTCACCCTTCCGCCTTAGAATCACTACTTAAGGGGAGGGGGTGTACTTGGCTTCCTTTAGGCTCCACTGAGGTACAGGCAGAACTCAGATCACTGACCCTGGACAGACCTTCGGAAGGAAGGAGACCTTAAGATGTAGGGACAGGAAGAACTCTCTTCCAAAGAGGCTGTAAGGCAGTTGGCAGAAGCAGACAGCATTGACACTCTGCAGAGATCCTGAACACTTCCAAGGCACTTAGAGATTTGAGCAACTCCACAGTGTGACAGAGTTTTCTGTTAAGTGACAGGTTTAAAGTCACTGGAGTGTAATAACTTACCGTGAGGCAGAAGCAGAAGCCTCTAGAGGGTGCAGGTACTCCCAGTAGTCGGGGAGCTGAGGCAGGGGTGCTGCTCCAGCCTGTAGCACTGAGCTTTTCCTCTGGCTTGCCTACACACTCCTCCAGCACTGGGCATAGGCATCATGGTGCACGTATGGGGTGGGAGGTTGGAGGACAATTTTTCTGAAATTGGTTCTCTCCTTTCATCTTTATATGCATATACTTGAGATCACACGCAGGTCCTCCGGCTTGGACCAGTATGGCAAACATCTTTCCCAGCTGAGCTGTCTCACTGGCCCATGGTCTTCTCAAAAGACCCCTTATCTTTCAGAGATATCCCTTGAAATATCACTGTAGCCCAAACTGGCCGGGAATTTAGTTTGCCCATTTAGCCCAGACTGACTTGGAACTTAGTCCTCCTGCCTCAGCCCCCAAGTGCTGGGATTGTACACTCAGACGGACAGTGCACTTTCTGTGTTTAAGATTTGTTTATATGCGTGCATGTATGCCATGTGTGAGCCTGGTGCTCACTGGAGTTAAAGTCGGTTGTGGGCTGCCACGTCCGGAATGAGCGAGACCAGCAAGTGACTTTAACCACTGAGCTATCTCTGCAGTCCCTGTGTCTTTACACTGTAGAATAGAAAAGTGTCCTAGCCGTCCCTCTTGACCCACACAATCACAATCTCAGCCTCATGAGTGTTTGGAATCACAAGCCTGAGCCACCAGGCCCAGGGTGGCCACTCTTTTTTTTTTTTTTTTTTTAACTTATTTTTTTTTACTCACATATTTTTTATTGGATATGTCTTTATTTACATTTCAAATGTTATTCCCTTTCCCAGTTTCCTGTCCATAAGCCTCCTATTCCCTCCTCTCCCCTTCTATAAGGGTGTTCCCCTCCTCATCCACCACCCCTCTTACCCCTCCACATTCCCTTACACTGGTGATCCAACCTTGGCAGGACCCAGGACTTCCCCTTCCATTGGTGCCCAACACTGCCATCCTCTGCTACATATGCAGTTGGAGCCCTGGGTCAATCCATGTATAGTCTTTGGGTAGTGGTTTAGTCCCTGGGAGCTCTGGTTGGTTGGCATTGTTGTTCATATGGGGTTGTAAGCTCCTTCAGCTCTTTCAATCCTTTCTCTAATTCCTCCAACGGTGGTCCTGTTCTCAGTTCAGTGGTTTGCTGCTGGTATTTGACATGTTCTGGTTGTGCCTCTAACGAGAGATCCATATATGGTTCCTGTCAACATGCACTTCTTAGCTTCATCAATCTTATCTAGTTTTGGTGACTGTATATATATGGGCCACATGTGGGCCATTCCTTCAGTCTCTGCTCCAAACTTTGCTTCCATATCCCCTCCTATGAATAGTTTTGTTCCCCCTTTTAAGAAGGAGTGAAGCATCTGCACTTTGGTGATCCTTCTTCTTGAGCTTCATGTTGTCTGTGGATTATATCTTGGGTAATCCATGCTTTTGGGCTAATATCCACTTATCAGTGAGTGCATACCATGTGTGTTTTTCTGTGATTGGGTTACCTCACTCAGGATGATATTTTCTAGTTCATTCCATTTGCCTATGAATTTCATGAAGTCAATGTTTTTGATTGCTGAGTAGTATTCCATTGTGTAGATGTACCTTATTTTCTAAATCCATTCCCCTGTTGAAGGGTATCTGGGTTCTTTCCAGCTTCTGGCTATTATAAATAAGGCTGCTATGAACATAGTGGAGCGTGTTTCCTGGTTGTATGTTGGAGCATCTTTTGGGTGTATGCCCAGGAGTACTGGGACTCTACAAGACTAGGTTTGAGCTCAAGAGAACTTAGACGAATATGTCTGCCACAAAAGTTACTACATAAACAGTAGCTACTTAGTGCTGATGAATAGACCATGTGAATCTATCTGGAAAATAAACAGGAGCTCTGCATATCTTGAAATTTTCTATACATTTAAATTTATTTTGCTTAATTGTTTAACTTTATAGAAAGAAGCATGATGTGGTCTCACCATCTTCAGCTCAGAGGTTAATTCTGAGAATGAAGGCTTAAAAATTCGCAAATTTCTTTCTTATATGAGATACACAGTAAGAAAAAAGTATCTTTTTGGAATCACAAGAACATATTTAGAGCTTAGAAGCAAACCGTTGGGGCAGGTGAGCAGCTGCCTAGAGGCGGCAAAGGGAGGGGAGAAAGGAAAAGGCGTTCCACAAAAGCTAGCATGGAGATCGGACTGGTGGCTGGCAAGCAGATGCCTGATGGAAAGGGGAGCTTTACAGAGAGCACAAGGAAGACCAAAATGTTCCAAATGTGGCAGAGGTTGTGGGGTGACTGAAGAGACTCGATGGAGTGGGGGAGATGGGGGATGATGGCAACGGACACAGACACACATGTGCATGCAACACAAACTGTTAAGGAATATATGCTTACAATATAGAAATAAGAAATGCAAGTTATACTTTTCTGAATAATTCGGAAAATTGGGCAGACTCGCAGCCTTGTAGCCCTGTAGGCTTTGCCTGTGTGTGGTATCTTTTTTTTTAATGAAGAAAAGTTGAGGTTTAATAATGATATTTTAACGGACCAGAAAGATGGTTCAGTGGAGGAGTCAGTGCTGGTGACCTTAGCAGAAATATCCAATAGTAGGGATATGGAACCTGAAGGGACCACCTCTAGTAGCCAGATAAGACCCCCAGGGGAGGGATGGGGACACCAACCTGTTGTTGTAAAAATATAAAAAAATAAAAAAAAGTGTGGTTGTCTTTTATCCCCCTAGGTCCAGCACCTCAGATATCTGCTGGATATCTTGCCAGAAGCACACATCCCAATTCCATGGCGGCCCAGACTAGCCGCCCCACACTCCATTACACTTAAATCTACACATAAAAGAACATACAACACAATAACCTTTGACCCAATTGATAAGAAATAATTGCCCACCTAAACATACAAAGTCCAGTACCATCCATCCCTTAAGAACATTAATAACCTGTAAATACACAGAGCAGAATCTTTTTTTCTTTTCTTTTTTTTTTTATTAACTTGAGTATTTCTTATTTACATTTTGAGTGTCATTCCCTTTCCGGTTTCGGCAAACATCCCCTCCCCCTCCCTTCCTTATGGGTGTTCCCCTCCCCACCCTCCCCCATTGCCCTCCCCCCCAACAGTCTGGTTCACTGGGGGTTCAGTCTTAGCAGGACCCAGGGCTTCCCCTTCCACTGGTGCTCTTACTAGGATATTCATTGCTACCTATGAGGTCAGAGTCCAAGGTCAGTCCATGTACAGTCTTTAGGTAGTGGCTTAGTCCCTGGAAGCTCTGGTTGCTTGGCATTGTTGTACATATGGGGTCTCGAGCCCCTTCAAGCTCTTCTAGTCCTTTCTCTGATTCCTTCAACGGGGGTCCTGTTCTCAGTTCAGTGGTTTTGCTGCTGGCATTCGCCTCTGTGTTTGCTGTATTCTGGCTGTGTCTCTCAGGAGAGATCTACATCCGGCTCCTGTCGGCCTGCACTTCTTTGCTTCATCCATCTTGTCTAATTGGGTGGCTGTGTATGTATGGGCCACATGTGGGGCAGGCTCTGAATGGGTGTTCCTTCTGTGTCTGTTTTAATCTTTGCCTCTCTCTTCCCTGCCAAGGGTATTCTTGTTCCCCTTTTAAAGAAGGAGTGAAGCATTCACATTTTGATCATCCGTCTTGAGTTTCATGTGTCACAGAGCGGAATCTTAACGTCACCTGCCATGGCTTCTCTCTCTGTCCCTCATGTCTCTTCCTCCTTTCTCTTCCTGTCTCCTCCTCTTCCTTCAAACTTCTCTCCCGCCCACCTTCCTTCTCCTCCAATGACAGGCCTCCTTCTATCCTGTACCTGCCCCTCACCTGTACTTTACAAATTCAATGGGGAGAAGGTTCTGGTGAAGTCACTTGAGTCCTGAGTACTTGACTAGGCAGCTGTCCTTGGGGCAACGGAATTAGCATCAGAATACAGATAACACCAGGGCAAACCACAACACCAACCCACCTTCAAACTTTCAACGAAAAACTGGTCCTGTCTGTAAGAAATGCAGAGACACAGATGAAACAGAGACTAAAGGAATGGCCACCGGTGGTCGGCTATTGAGACCCATGCCATGGGCAGGCACTAAACCCTGACACTACTAGTGATGTTATGTTGTGCTTGCAGATAGGAGCCTAGCATGGCTGTCCTCTGAGAGGCTCGACCAGCAGCTGACTGAGACAGATGCAGATACTCACAGCTAAGTATTGGACGGAGGTTGGGACACCTATGGGAGAATTAGGGGAAGGATTGAAGGAACAGAAGGGGATGGCAATCCCATAGGAAGAACCACAGAATCAACTAACCTGGACCCCTGGGAGCTCCCAGAGATTGAACCATGAGCAAATGAGCATACAGAGACTAACCCCACCCCCACCCTATCCCCATCACAAAACATATGTAACAGAGGGCTGCCTTGTCTGGCCTCAGTGGGAGAGGATGTGCCTAATCCTGCAGACTTGATGCACCAGGGTAAGGGGATACTGGGGGTAGAGGGCACACTCTCAGAGGCGAGGGGGAGCGAGGAGGAACTGTGTGAGGGTGACTGGGAGAAGGGGCAGCAGTTGGGATGTTATTATAGAGGGGGGGATGGTTCAGTGGTTTAAGTGTGCTTGCTGCTCTCTCCAAAGGGTTCCAGTCTGGAGTCTCACAATCACCTGTAATTACAGCTCCAGAGGATCTAACACGTTTTCTGAGCTTTGCACACCATGCCAGACTTTTGCATGTGTGCACACTGGTGAACATGCATGCACACAAATGAAAATGCAGAGGGTCAAAAGGCACCCAGAGGTAATCCACACGGAAAAGCCTAAGTTGACCTTCTGGTGAGGACAGATAGCCTAAGACATGTCAAGTGCGGGTCCCAGTTCATGAAGTGAGAGCTGCCTGAATAAACTCGTTTTCAGACAGGCTCTTCCATGTACCCCAACCTAGGCTAGAACTTGGAGCAATTCCCCTGCCTCTGTCTCCTGCATGCTGGGATTAGGTGTGGGGCATTATGTCCAACCCATCTGCTTCTGCCAAATACAGTTCTCTCAGTTTTGCCTATGAAGTAAATGTGGAAGAAGAACAAGAATCTGGCATGTTGGTCACTTTATAAAATTTATTTTTAGTTTTTGAGACAGGGTCTCACTTTGACTCTGGCTAGCCTGGAACTCTCTATGTAGACCAGGCTGGCTTCTGACACAGAGATCCACCTGCCTCTGCCTCCCTGGTACTGGGATTAAAGGTGTGCACCACCACACCCGGCATGTTGGTCTTAATAAATTTGTTTCTCCCACCAACGTCTTGCACATATACAGAAACATGAAGGGTTCATATGAGTACAGCTAGACCTACGTTGTTGGAGGCTACCACCAATTTGAAAGGAACAGGAATTACCAGTACTTTCTGCCATATCTCAGTCACAAACTGCAGGATCAAAATATTAATCCCAACAACTACAAGTGAGTTTGGGGTGTTTGTTTGTTTGTTTTGCTTTTTGCTCTTTTTTGTTTTTTGGAGCCTGGGTCTCTTGTAGCCTAGGCTAACCTAGAACTGGCTATGTGTCTGAGGAGAGTCTTCAACATTAGCTCTACGTCCATGAGTGCTGGGAGCACAGGCTTTTATTTTATTGTATGTATTGTATTTTATAGGATGTCATTATAGAGCCCAGACTGTTCTGTAAGCCACAATCATCGTACCAGTATTGTCTGTCTAAGCTATCTCCCTCAGATCCCAGAATGGCAGGGTAACAACGAAATCTTCGTGTGCTATAGGATATCGTCCCCTATTCCCATATCGATCAGCGTTTTTATCCTTTGAGACTAAGTCTATTGCTTGCTGTTTCAGGATCCAGAATTCCATCACCTTGAAATCGCTTGATAATTCTGTCTAAGTCAGAATACGGTAGAGGCAACTTGTAGTCATATCCTCTCAGTTTTACTGAGGCAATCTCAGGCCATCTCGAGTGTTTGTTTCTCTCATACGATTCTGTAACGCTTGCCAGCAATGCCAGGTCTGATACACTCTTACTCTTTATCCTTTTTAACAGATGCTTTAATGAAGAGGCGTGACCTGGTAATTTCGCTAGGTTGTTTTTTTTTGTTTGTTTGTTTGTTTTTTAGTTTGGCTAACCCATTCATCTCTTTGCTTTGTAACTGCCCAAGAATCTTCTCTCGTTCATCCTGGGGAAATCATCTCTACTGTTCACATTGAGATATCATTTCTTCTCTTCTGTGTTCTTCTCTTTTTCTCAGTTTTAGTGATCTCCTCCCCTGTGTGGCAATTGCTTTCCTCCACAGCTGAATGGAAAAGTCGATTTGTTTCCTATGGCAGAGAAGGCGTTCTCCATGGGCACAACAAGGTGACTTGGGGGGAAGCTGTGCAGCGGACAGGAAGCCTGCTGTGTCTCCCCACTTGAAAGCTTCCCTTCCTGCCATTCCCTACTGCTCTTTTTTGGGGGCGGGCATGGTAACGCCCATCCATTCACCTGGTGGCTGATTGCTCAACAATTCCTTCCTGGATGATTCAAGTGACAAGAAGGGCAGGGGAAACCACCATTTATATCCTTCCAGAACACACTGATGTAGGAAGGACAGACTTCATGCCCACATTCCATGGTCACTGGGTTCTTGAAGTAGTCCTTACAGATGGACAGTGGGCCTCTGCTTGGAGATTGGCCAGCCCTGCAGCAAGCTCCATTGAGCCCTGAATGAAGGTTGTGGACAAGAACACCCTTCTTCTGGAAGGCCAGACTCTCTGCAGCTCAAAACCAGCAAGCACCAGTCCTCCCTTAGCTCCGGAAGACTGACTAGCTTTGAGCTTCAGTGCCTTGTTGATGGTGGCCTCTAAAAGTTCGCTGAGTCCTGTGTACCTTAGCACCAGAGTCAGCTGGCAGGGTGCAGCACCCACAGCCTACTGTATGTCAGGACATGTCAACTAGGCTGTTGCTTTCTCAGCTCAGTGACCTGAAGTCAAGCAAAGTTTTCTTGTTCAAGAAAGGCGCCTCACCTCCAAGGAACTAAGTCCTTCCTATGGATGAGGTAAGAGACAGAAGTTTAAACAGCAGACTTTGTGATCGCCTGTGTATTAAAGCACCCACATAAGAACCCTATGCAGATGGGATCAAGTTCAGCCCCTGAGACCCACATCATGGAAGGAACCAACTCTTGCAACTTGCCTCCATGGTGATACCTATGTGCACATACTTGTTCGAGAGCACACACATTCCACATGCACTGAATGAAATGTCGATAAAAACTATGAGTGCAAAAATCATTGGGCAAAGTTAGAGATTAAAGGAATTTCAATACAGGGAAATACAGGGCATTTCTACTGCACAGATTTAACTCATAAATCAGCTATAAAACAAAACAAGCAACATGTATACTGGGAAGTGATGGTACACGCACCCTTTTAGTACCAGCCCTGGGGAGGCAGAGGCCGGAGGATCTCTGTGAGTTTGAGGCCAGACTGGTCTACAGAGCTAGTTCTAGGATAAATGAGGCTATACAAAGAAACCCTCAAAATCAAACATCAAAATCAAAGCCAAAGCAAAAGCAAAAGCAAAATCAGCAACATAAGCCAGTGAAGTGGCCCAGTGGTTAGGGCACTGACTCTTCTTGCTGAGGACCACGGTTCAGTTCCCAGCACCCACAGGTTGGCTTAGGACCATCTACAACTCCATTTCTTGGCGATCAGGCCTTCCAGAAGCAGGGTGTCCTCTCCCACACCCTTTGTTCAAGTCTCAATGGAGCTTGCTGCAGGGCTGGCAGATCTCCAAGCAGAGGCTCACTGTCCTATCTGTAAGGACTTCTTCCAGAACCTAGGGACCGTGGAGTGGGGCACAGTCAGTCTCTCCTGCATCAGTGTGTTCTGGAAGAATCTAGAGGGCGGTTTCTCCTACCCTTCCTGCCACTTGAACTGTCCAGAAAGGCAGTTTTGAGCAACCATCAGATAGTCTGAATTTGGGGGGACAGCAGACACACTTGAGGTACACATACATACATTCAAGCAAACCACCTATCGCACATAAAATAAAATGAATACATTTAACACAGCATCAAACAAAGCAAAGCACAAAATCCAGCACTATAAGCCGGGCTTAGTGTGCATCCCTGTAACTGCAGATTTGGGAGGCCGACACAAGAGGACTGGGGATTTGGCCTTCTAGACCAACCACCAGGTCAGTCTACCCAGTTTTTCATTGCTACAAAGCAATGAAATAAATAAAAATTTAAAACAATAAGGAAAAAAAATGATTGTGATCGGGAACTCTACATTGACATCCCTAGGGAGGTAGAGGCAGGATGACGCTGAACTCAAGACAGCTTTGGCTCCATCGTGAGTCCTAGGACAACCTGAAGTAAGTGAGGCCCTATCTAGAAGAAGAAAAACAGCAAAAACCTATAAACAAAAATACCAGTCAGGGCTGGAGAGAGGGTTCAGTGTTGGGAGTACCAGGGGCTGCTCTTCCCTAGGACACAGGTTCAACTCCCACACCCATACAGCAGATCACAACAGCCTGTTAACTACAGCTCCAGGGCATCTGACACCCTCATGCAGACACGCAGGCAGGACCTGGGTTCTGTTCCCAGCACTCACTTGGCAGCTCACAACAGTCTGTAACTCCAACATCTGACACCTTCACACAGACACACATGCAGGCAAAACACCATGTGCGCTAAAAAGTTTAAACATTTTATTTACAAAAAAATAATTATTGAAACTAAAAATGCCGATCAGAGTGGGTCTGTGTCTCAATGTGTAAAAGTACTTGCACCGCAAGCCAGACCACCTGAGTTCTATCCCCAGCAGGCACACAACTGTCAGATGCAGTGCCTGGGGTCCCACCTCCCAGGGAGATGGGGAGTGGAAGCAGGTGGTTAGAGCTTGTGAGTCGGCAAGCCTGTAGTTCACTGTGCAACAGAAGAAACAAGAGACCCTGACTCAAAAAGCAAGGGGGGATGTGTGTGGTGGTGGGGGCACAGACTGGAGAGACGGCTCAGTGGTTAAGAGAGAGGGCTTTTGCAGAGAGAGGGCTCAATCCCAGCACTCAAATGGAAGCAAACGAAAAGGATCCCATTCTAGGGGATCTGACTCCTTTAATTCCTTCTTCTGGCCTCTGCAGGCACTAGGCATTCACATGGTGCACATACATACATACATACATACATACATACATACATACATACATACATATATACACACACACATACATACATACAAACATACATATAGGCAAAACACTCACACACATAAACTAAACAATGGAATCCCAAACAACCCAGGTGGTGGGCTGGAAAAATGGCTTACCAGCTTAAAGCACTTATCGTCAAACCTGACAACCTGAGTTTAACCCCTGGGACCCACGTTGTGGAAGAAGAGAGCCCACATCTGCAGGGTGTCCTCTGATCTCCACGCCTGGGCCATAGCATGCATACACCCACATATAGACACATGAATTAATAAATACAAGGTTTTTAAGGTGGAAGGCAGAGCTGGGATGTGGCAGCCACCTTTAATCCCAGTACTTGGGAGGCAGAGGCAGGCAGATCTCTGACTTGGAGGTCATCCTGGTCTGCAAAGGTAGTTCAGGACAGCTGAGCCTCCATAGAGAAACCCTGTCTCAACCAACCAACAAACAAACCAACCAACCAACCAACCAACCAACCAACCAACCAACCAACCAACCAAACCAAAACAGAAATGGCAGAAAGCAGCCAGGTGTGGTGTACATCTATAATCCAAGCACCGAGTTGGAAAGCAGGTCGCAGAAGCAATTTGATCTCAGGATCAGAGGTCAGCCTGGTCTACATAATGAATTTCAAGGCAGCCAGGAAGTCAGAGAGACTTCTGAGGCAAGAAACAACTTCCACAGGTTGTCCTCTGATCTTCACGTACCCTCCGTTCTCCCACAAACAGAAGAAACTGGAGTGGCTACGAGCATAAAATGGGTTGGAGTAGAAATCCTCAAGCCCTGCCCCTGAGTATCTTCTATCGGAACTCCACCTTCCCCCATAGCATCACAGCTGGGGGACAAACACACAAGCCTATGGGGGCACTCACATTCAGCCCACAACTACTTATACAACATTTTAGTGAAAAACAGTTAATCTCAGCCCAATCATAAATTCTGTCAGACAAGCAGTAGAAATAGCGGGTTCTGCAGCTTACACCAGACACTGTATCTGTGCATACGTGGGCCATTCCTGCTTGTGGTCTGGTCCTGCCTATACGATGGTGGGCGGTTCCTTGGGAAGTTGGGGAGGATTGGGACTGCGCATGCTCAATACCTCTCTCTGCTTGCATTGTGCCTGATGAGCAGCGGGTGGCTTCCCTAAAAATGGCCAATCCAACGAAACAATCATTTAATTCCTTCCTTCTCCGAGTCTTGCTACAGTAGGTTTGTTTTTGAGGGCAGCTAGAGGACCATATTAGGGCTACAGGCTGATTTAGAAACTTACTTTGGTCTAGAATGGCCATTTTCATTAATTCATAAAAAAAGACAAGGATAAAGGGATACTGAATCTGTTCTGTGGGCCTTTCAGAGAACATGGACTTGTTCCTTTGACAACATAGATGAGGTGGTTCAAAGGAAATGATGTCACCATGGCAAACCGGAAGGATCTAAACTAGCTAAAATTAAGGGCAGGATTCTTGCCAACACCTTAGAGTCGAGTATCTAGCTGACACAGCTTCCTAAAACAGGTGAAGTTTCCCTGAAGGGCAGGGGAAAGAAAGGAAGCTAAAGAGAAGATGATTGTACTCAACTGCACCTTCCCGGCCCAGAGACACATCCTATTGTGAGAACTAAGAAAAGACCATGACCCGCTGGAGCGAATCTATTACCTTATGACATAGCTAGATATAAAAGAACAAAACAACACATCCAGCCTGTAAAAGAAAAAAAAGAAAAAAAAGCAAAACCCTTTGTCTCTGGAGAGGAGAGCTCTGCAGCAAACTACTTCACAGGGCCTGGAGGACAAGGCAAGGTAACAACAGAACTGGAACCAGCACCTCACAGTTTCCCTCTTAATGGGCCAGCAAGTGGGGCAGTCTACCCTTCTGTGGAGTTTTGATCCATTCTAAAGTTCAAATTCACCAGGGTAGAAGGTTGGTTATGAGATGGTTGGAGACATTTGAGGGTAAAAAGTTTTTGTGGCTGAGCAGAGCCTGTGAAAATCTTGGCTTCGAGTAATTTGGTTCCCAAAGGGCTGAAAGAGGTCCTTCGGGAACACTATCAGGAAATAGGGACATACCCTACATAGGGAAATCAAGATGCTGAGATGGCCAAGTCAATGCCTGAGGCTCTGTAGGGCTTCGTCGTCATCGTCGTCGTCATCATCATCATCATCAAATGGAAGGGAAAGACAGTGAAGTAATTTAAATGTGATGTAATGTCTGGAGTTGGAGAAATGGCTTGAGCATTTGCTGCTCTTATAGAGGATCCACATTGGGTCCCCATCACCCACACAGTAGCTCACACTAACCGTAACTCCAATTCTGGGGGATGTGATGCCCTTCTCTTCCTTCCAAGAGTGCCAGAAAGACAGAATGGTGCAGACAGACATACAGGTGAAACACTCACACATATAAAAATCATTAATGCTGAAAAATTAAACCTGGTATTTTTATTATTATTTAAACAAGGTCTTACTGTGTAGCCTTGGGTGTCCCGGAAATTGAGCTATAGATCAGACTAGCCCTGGACTCAGAGGTCGGTCTGCTTCCACCTCCTGAGTGCTGCGATTAAAAGCAATACCACCATGTCTGGAAGTATCTGAATCTTGAAAGGACATCTAGAAAGAACTGAAAGAAATCTTTTGATGCCCTTAAAAGATCCAAGAAGGGAGGCAGATACGGGTAGATCTCAATGAGTTTAAGGGCAGCCTGATCTACATAGTGAGATCCTGGACTGCCAGGACTCATAGAACATACCTGTCTCAAAACAAAACCAAAAAACAAAACAATAACAACAACAAAAAAAACCCTAAAAAACTAAACAAAAAACCTCAACCCAAAACAAAACAAAGCAAACAGTAAAATTAATAATATAAAAGCTAGCAGTTAGACAGAAAGTGGTGTGAACTGGAGAAGTGATGATATGGTATTGATAAAGTCCTAGTTCCTCATGTGTGTGTGTAAGTGTGCAAGTGTTCAGGTCCACCGTGTTTCCCGGGGACTTGGTAGCAAGTGCTGTACCAGTCACACCACTTACACTGTTTTGTTGATTTTGTTTTGTTGAGACAGGATACCACTGTACAGCCCAGCTATCCTGGAACTTGCTCTATAGAAGAGCTGTCCTCAAGCGAGCAGAGATCTTGAGTGTGCCTCCTGAGAACCCGGATTAAAGGCATGTGTCACCATGCCAAGCCCAGTACCTATCCATTTGGGGTGTGTGGTGTGTGTGTGTGTGTGTGTGTGTGTGTGTGTGTGTGTGTGTGTAGACTCTCATTTTGCAGCCTAGGCTAATCTCAAACTTTTTCTCTTATTTTTTATTTTTTTTTTTTTATTTTCAAGATTTAGTTAGTTTTATGCATGTGGGTGTTTTGCCTACCTGTTTATGTCTATGCAGGATGCGTCATGCAGTACTCACTGCGACCACAAGAGGGCATCAGATTCCTCAAAACCGGAGTTAACCACTGTGTAGATGCTGGAGAATGGGACTTCAGGTGGTCTTAACCACTGAGCCATCTTTCTAACCCCTAGCGTTCGTCCTCTTGCCTTAACTTTCCAAGAACCACGATTGCAGCCTCCAGCACTTCGCCTGGCTAACACTCAAATTATCAACCGGACTGAAGCAATTTCTCTATCCCGAAGAGAAAAACCCGAGACTTACGGACCTCCGTGTGCGTGCTGTGGCTCGTGAGCGCCCACAAACGTGCACATGCACACAAAAATAAATATGTGTGATTTTTTTCTAGGTTAACAAATTACTTCAGATAAAGTCCTGTTTGAGTGGCAATGCATCTAGAAAAGCTGATCATGCTTTTCAGGAATTGCAACAGGACGAGTCCGGTCTATATCACTAACTTAAGAGTTGAATTTTAAGCATTAATGTATTCTCCTGGTTCAACTGTCCTTAGGCTTTGTCTGAGGAAAGATCTCATGTAGCCCAGGCTGGTTTTGTCTCTGTGCCTCCTAGCTCTACCCCACAATGTTGAGATTATAGGCATGGACCATCTAGCAGTGTTTACATGGTACTGGGGGTCCAACCCTGGCCGTTGTACGTGCTACACAAGCCTTCTACTGAAGGAGGGAAATCCACAGCCCCCTGGACCAATCGCTTTTGGTAACTGACAGTTGCTTCCTCACCAGAATAGAGAGTTTGGGGCAATCTTTCACCGCTTCCTCTTCCACCGAGCCTGCAAACTTTATCACTGTATGAATTAGCCTCTCAGGCGAGAACTATCTTTCATGCCTGTTACTCATCGATGCTCTGTAACCTTGCTCCGTTCTCTGATGTTCCACCTGGCTGTAGCGGATCCGTCTCCTTGCAAGGACGCATGGCAGACTTGTTGTATGCAACAATGCTTTACGTTCCTGACTGAAGGACACACACACACACACACACACACACACACACACACACACAGCCTTTATATCTTGATATCTTGATATGCTTTATACAGTGCAACAACTGGGCCACTTCCTAACCTCCACGCGGTTGATCCACCTCCCGCCGATAATTCTGAGTTATCACTTGCTACATCCTGCATTCTACCTCGGCTGCCCTGTACCTGTTGTTCAGCTGTCTTGGGCTGCGCTCTCCCGGCTCCTTCACAAGGAGTTAGTTTAGTTAGTGTATGTGTGTTCTGTCTTCCTGATCATCCGCAGGCCAGAAGAGGGCATCAGATCCCATTACAGATGGCTGTGAGCCACCATGTGGCTGCTGGAATAGAACTCAGGACCTCTGGAAGAGCGACCAGAGCTCTTAACTGCTGAGCCATCTCTCAGCCTCACATCTGAATATCTTACAAGGGAAATATATCTTGCTTCTCTTTCAACTTATAAGTTTAGAGGATTTTATTTGTCGGTTTTTCAAAACTCATTAAGGACTTGAGCAAATGTGAGGAACTACAACCGTTTCTATTTTGGTTTCTGTGCATTTCTACTGCCCTTGCAGAGGACTGGAACTTGGCTTCTAGCACCCACGATAAGAGGCTCGTAACTACCTGCATCTCCATCTTGGATCTAAAGATACCATAAACAAGAGAGGGCGTGTTCTAAACATTTGTTTATCTTCTTCCATCCTAAGAGACAGAGTTTTGTTTGTCTGTTTGTCTGTTTTGTTTTGGGCTTTTGTTGTTGTTCTGTGGTGGTGGTGGGTGCTTGGTTCTATTCATTTGTTTGTTTGTTAGTTTGCTTTTGAGGTAAGTTTTTTTTATCTGAAACCCTGACAGGCAGGCCTAGAACTGTGTTGCCCAAGCTAATCTCAAACTCACATCAATCCTCCTGCCTCAGTGTCTTAGTTAGGGTTGCTATGAGAGACACCAAGATCAAGGCACGTCTTTATAAAGGACAGCATTAAATTGAAGCTGGCTTACAGGCCCAGGGGTACCTACAATTGTTACTTTACTTCTACAGCCTTAAATGGGTATTGCTCATAAAAGCATACATTCAGAAGGCCTTAATTAAAACAATATAAAATGGTAGCAATGCAAGTGATCTTTTCCTTCCTCCTTCTTTTTAAAGGTTGATAGTTCCTGATTCTCCTATCTCCAGCCCCTGAGAACTAGGATTTTAGGTCTGCACCGCCATGTCTAGGCTGCAACTGATTTTAGATTTCACATAAAAAAATCCAAACATATAAAATTGATAACTGTAGGAATATAAATTAAATTAAATTTTGATATTTTCTTTTCTTCCTTGAGGTAAGTCTTCCTACCAGCCCAGGCTGGTCTAGAACTCCCTGTGTAGACTAACCTGACCTTGAACTCGGGTCTGCCAGCCTCAGCCTCCACAGCTGAGGAAGGTGCTACCACATTCAGCCTAACTTCCAGTTACTTAAGACAGGGTTTCCTATAGCACAGGATGTCCCCCAAACTATATAGGCCAGAGATAACCTTGACCCTTTTGATTCTCCTGCCTGTTCCTTCTGAATCTGGAGGCAAATGTGGACCACACACATATCAATGTTGGCATGGTAGGTGTCTTGCCATCATTATTCATTTTATTCAGTTCTGGTAAACAGGCTTTGGGCACACTAGGTAAGTGCTCTACCGAGCTCCTCAGTCCTTCCTGAGCTGGTGAGATTTCTCAGAAGGTAGTTGTTGCTGCCAAGCCTGACAATGTTGCTTTGATTCATAGGCTCCACATGGTAGAAGGAAACTGGCTTTTGGAAGTTGTCCTCTGAGCTGCACACAATATCATGACACAGAAGCACCCATCCACACACAATAAATGAGCTCATAAATATAATATTAAAGTAGTTTTCTTTTTAATACATGTCAGAATAATGATGTGCAATAAAATCATTCATGTGTACATGCCGTTAAAATAGAAGCACAACTGTCCAGGCGAATGAAAGGGACCAGCAGGAGGGTGAAGGGAGAGAAAGGGGAAAGTAAATGTGTGTAAATAGTGCACATGACATACGTGTGTGTAAATAGTGTAATGTGATGTACATGTGTGCAAAGATAGTCACAGGACACGATGTACTTGTATGTAAATGCCTTCATGAAACCCACCACTGTGGATCATGCATATGTTATATGCAAATAATGTGCAGAAATGGATGAGAGATTGTTATTCAGGCAGGTGAGTGTGCTTTAGTCTAGCCTGTCTTCCACGTCTATTACTTTCTTATCGAAGAAAATCCAGGAAGAGCAGTCTCTGGATCTGAAAAGCCATCCAAGGTACTTTAACAGCTTCTGTCGCATAGTAACTCCCAAGCTGCCGCACTGTTGCCATCCTGAGGACTTTTTCCAGGTGACTGGGTATGTCTGCTTTCACCCTTCTTCTGGTAACCAAGGAGATCAGTGACTTTCTGTTTGGGAGGCAAGGAAGAGACAAACACGGTATAGTAAGAGCTGCCGTACAGTACATCAGTTTACCTATGCTTAAACTTTATTACCTTCAGTGTGTGGGGGGGCTTTGCCTGCAGGGGGCAGAAGGGGACATTAACTCCCATAGGAGTGAAGTTACAGGTGGCCCTGAGCCTGAGAGCCATCTCCCTATCCCCTACAAGTGATAATTTAGCAAACAAAGTTTCTTTCAACAAAGGAGAAAGCAAAAACCAAAGGTGAGGACGCTCCCCAGAGCAGAGGCCAGAGGACAACTCAAAGGAATCTGTGCTCTCCTTCCACCCTATGGGTCTTAGGGTTTAAATTCAAGTCATAACTGCTGACCAGTCATGAGATGCCGAGATGCACACAAGCGAGAGGCACACAGACCTGCAGCTATGCTTGTTTTAGGATGCAGGCTCGTTAGCATTTAAACCCTCGTGCTTACATCCAGCCCAAAGAAAGAGAAAAAGGAGGAGGACAAAGTGAGAGGCTCAGGTACCGTGGCCCCGATGGAGGAAAGGCCATTCCTTTCATAGCAGCAAAAAGAGAGTAAGGATGAACAGGGCATAGGGGAATTGGGTAGATTAGGATCACCTGATAACTTTTTCCCCCAGTGATGTAAGATATTAGACTAGATCTTTATAGAAGGTAAGACTTGGGAATTTGAAGGGATAGAGAAGGTAAGGAATAGTTTCTGTGGGGGGCCAAGAGGCAGTTTCACCAGAGAACCGCAATAGCTTGCCAAACACAACAGACCTGAGATGAAAGTTTCCAACCGACTGTGGAATTCTCTGGCCGCAGTAACATTCCACGCATTTGTGCCCGGTTCTAACACAGTTCGCCTGGTTGTAATCGTTGACTAATTAAAAAAAAATGACTAAGACACTTAGGAGCTGGGCACAAGGCGCATAGCCATGCTTTGGCAGGAACATGAACCCACAACCCCAGGCTGAGGCAGGAGTGCCACTCACACCCAGGATTTCAAGGTCAGCCAGGCAACAGAGAAAAAAAGCATAGAGAAAGATGTAGTAACCACTGCACCTGAAGGATAGAGACCAGAGAGTCAGAAGTACAAGGCTATGTGGTGAATATGTGTCCTGTGACTACAAGACCAGCAGGAAGATACAGCAGCACCCTCTGCACCCAACACACAGACAGACACACACACAGACCCCCACACACACACAGACAGACAGACATACACATAGACCCCCCACCCCCACACACAGACACACACAGACACACACACACACACACACACACACACACACTCCTCAAAGCAATAAACCAAAAGAAGCTCAAGTCTGTAATCCCACAGCACTGTGAGCTTAAGGCAAATTGAGTCTACGCAAGATGGGAGGAGTAAGCAGGGGGGAGGGGTGTAGCCTGACTTATAAAGAGTTCATTATTCACCTTAATGGCAGGCAGATTTTTTTGGATGCATATGTCATGTGCATAAACCAGTGACAGGTTTATTATAAACATGTATTGCAATTATCCATCTATTTCTATATAAATTGGATTTTCCGCTAAAAAGTTTTCTTTAACTATCTATTAGACTTGTTAAGGATTGTCTCTGGGCAGGAGCACTGGATTGACTGAAAATTAGTCATTTCCAGCTGCTTATGCTACATGCTCACAATCCCAGCGCTCAAGAGGCAGAGGCCAGTGTCGTTTTGTGAGCTGAAGGCCAGCCTGGTCTACATAGTGAGTGCCAGGCTATCCAGGGCTGGATTTTGAGACCTGTCTCAAACAACAGCAACAACAACAACAACAAAGCTTTTCTACGTTTGATTCCATTCTAGTTGCATGGATATGCTACGGGTTTTACAGTGCACACGGGAACCCCTATGCAAGCTCTTCAGATCATTTATATTAAGGTTTGCATCCCACAATTAAAGGGACAAATCTTGTCTTCAGGGTGGCTTCTAACCTAATACCAATAAAAATCTAAAGAAACAAAGTGGAGTGTGACAAATGGCTTTAAAAGTTTAACAAGAAAACTCTATGAGAGGGTGGTGGTGGTGATGTCTGTATTCTCTGTACTTGAAAGGAGGAGGATTTGGAGTTCAATGCCAGCCTGAACCACTTGAAATGTCTGCTGCTGTTATTTTTGTTTTGGTTTTTTTTTTGAAACATTTGTTTAAATAATAATAGTAATAGTAGTAGTAGTAGTAGTAGTAATAATAGGCTAGAGAGATGGTCCAGAGGTTAAGAACATTATTTGCTCTTATGGAGGACCAAGGTTTAATTCCAGCACCTACGTGGCAGCTCGCAATTGTTTAGAACCCAGTTCAAGGGAGTTGGATATCCTTACACAGACATACATGCAGGCAAACCACTAATAATAAACCATCGCAGGAGAAAATGACTCGGTCACAAGAACATGGCTGCTGTCCAGGAGGGATTCGGTTTGGCTCCCAGCACCTACAGCAGGAGGCTCACAACCTGGCCTTCAGGTTCAGTTCCAGCTCATGCACAAACTCTGTTTTACACACATACACACACTCACACACTCACACAAATTCACACATAAATATACTCACAAATACAGATGCAAACACACACAGTCATGCACACACACACACACACACACACACACACACACACACACATCCCTAGCCATAACTAAAAATAAAAACTAGTGGCTATAGAGATGGCTCAATGATTAAGAGCATTGGCTGATCTTCCGGAGGTCCTGAGTTCAATTCCCAGCAGCCACATGGTGGCTCACAAACGCTGTTAGCCCAGTTCCAGGAGATCCGATGGTACACATGCTCTCAACCTCAGAGCCATCTTTCTAGTCTCCATCTGAGACCTCAGTGAATCCAAAAACACAACAAAACAACAACAGAACCCAAACAAAGCCAACAACAAAACAGGACTTGGGAGATTTAACCTGGTGACCCAACACTTAGCAAGCACAAAGTCTTGGCTCCTAGAGAGATGGTGGGAGGGAAAAGAAATGAACCCGGCATATAGCACATTTGCCTAGCATGCTACGGCCCTGGTTTCCATCCACACCATCCACATACAGTCACACACACACACTCACACAAACACACACACACATACACACACACACCACACACACATACACACACATACACACACAAACACACACACATAACACACACACACACACACACACACCCACACACCAACACACACACACCCAACACACACACACCAGAAGACTGCCTCAGAGAGCAATTGATGAAAATACCAAACACCAACTTTTTTTCTCCACATGTGCAAGCACACACAAACACAGAAACCCACTCCAAACCCTGCCCCCACACACACCACACACACACACACACACACACACACACACACACACACACACACACTCCTCACACTCATATACACACACACACTCACAAACACACCTCATATACACCTACACACACACACATACACACACACATTCACACACACAACACAGTCACACACCCACACACATACACACTCACACACACACACGAACTAGAAGTGTCAGAAGGTGTAGCACACAGGTGCTAAAGGAGGTAGAAGCATTCTTCTCGGAGAACACCAACGGGAGAGGACGGGCCCCACCCAAGCAGAGACTCTGCATGGTGGACAGTGGACACACCGGTTTGGAAAGGAATTCTACGCCAAAGGCAGAGCTGGATTTCAGTGCCGAGTGGAACGAGGAAGACTGGGACAGATTCGAGGGGGAGGGGCGCAGCAGCTGGGTCAGGAGAGTCAGATACTACCATTTTAAACCTTATTTTTTATTCTGGAAAGGATCTCACTATGAAGACCAGGCTGGTTTGGACCTCCCAGAAATCTACCTGCCTCTGTTTCCTCGGTTTTGGGACTCAATGGATGCACCACCATGCTTGGAAGGATACCATGATTACTTGAAGAGAAGAATAGGAGAAAAGGGGAGATAACAAGCACACTTTCTTTTGAGGTTGGCTCGCAGGAAGCTTAGGCTGACCCTGAACTACAGATCTCCCTGCCTCCACCTCAGGGATTATAGATGTGGACTGCCCTACCTGGTTTAGAAGCACATGGTAAATGGACAAGGTGATGGCAATGATTTATTACTTATATTTTATATTTATTTGCTTCTTATTATTAGTTCTTTTGAGGCAGGGGGGTCATGTAGCCCAGGTTTACCCTGATCTTGTCCAAGTACAAGAAGTACACGTGTAGGCTACCACATTGACTTAGAAGCACATCTTGAATGTGCCAAGGAACCTAAGCTAGGCGGATGAGAATTAGTATTTATAGGCAGGGTCTCACGTAGCCCAGGCTAGTCCTGGTCCTCCTACCTTACCTCACAAGTGCTAGGATTAGAGGTACATGCCACAACATCTGGCTGAGAAAAAAGCAACTTAAGATATGATACATTAAAAAGCAATTTTAGCAAGAAAATCTTTTCATAGCCACCATCTCTGAGAAGTGAAAAACGGGCCACAGGGTAGGGTGGGGGACTTTTGCTTTGCTAGTGTTACAGTCTTAGAATACATTTTGTACTATGGAGATGTGCTGTGCTTGTCATCGAAGAGTCTGTGTAATGGGCGAGTAGTTACGAAGTGAATGCTTCTAAGTGAAAACACTGCAGTCCGGAGGTTTGTTGGAAAAGGAAGTCACTGGAACCTTGCACCCCAACTGTCTTTACCCTCTCACATCATCTCAAAGCTTACATTTCCTGGCACCCCCTCTCTTGCCTTCCCATAGACGAATTCTCTTAGAGCAGAAGTATTTCCGTGAGAAAAACGAGATATACCAAGGAGATGTGCCGCACGCAGCACCTTTAACTGAGTCAGTTTAAAGGCTCGGCGTCCTCTGAGGGTCAGCAGGAACACCGCAGGCGGGCATTTTAAATGAACAGAAGAAAGATAATAGGCATTCTGTTAGACGAGCTGAAAGTCTCAACCCCCAGAGGTTAATAATCTGCAACACGGCTGCGGTCAATTTGTTTACCTTAGCAACCCGGTTGCACTCTTACTGGGTCCTGAGTCAGATGAGCACGTGGGATTTCATGTAAAGCATGTAGAAAATGTGGAGACACGAGAGGAAGAATCGATTCGATCTCTGCTACCTGAGTCCATGGAGGCTTATGTCACCCAGTATTCATCGTCTTTGTTACAACATTTCCAATGTGAAAGAGTGACAGCCGAGGTCCCTCAAGAATTGTCCTCAAAGCCAAGGTGGGACTTACAATTGGTACTGGCGGAGCAGGGCCTTGGGAAGTTATCTTAATGTTTATCTTCCATAGGCTCTTATAATAATTACCGGATTCCGACAGGTGACGTTTGTGTACTGGATGTAGAGCTAACGTAAACACTGGGTAAATGGATGCAGTAACCTGAACAGGCTACAGAGCCCCCAGCTCTCTTTTAGCAAGGATCCCTGCTATTAGCAGGCCTACACTGGTTTTATTCAAATTTCCCTTGGGTTCGTAAACCTGGCGTCTGGGTCAAACTTTCCCTTAACTTTGACCAGTCAAATGGCACCGCTTTATCAAGCTTCCTTACCGCCCTGATTTTTATAGTAGGGCATTTGTGCAGAAAGCCAAGATAAACGGGGCTAACTACGGGACCTGTGTTTGTATTTTTCCGGGCATCTTCTTTGTATATATGGGAATTCTTTTGCTACTGTGAAACACCCCCCACCCCCATGTCTTTGTTATTTATGGAGGAATGCTGGGGTGGGGGTGGGGGTGAATCTGCAACTCCCTCACTTCCCCCAAACACATTTTACTGCTGTCTTCTTACAAGGTGAGGCAGATCCACACACTCCAAAGGACAAGGCTTTAACAGATTCAGCCCCGTGAAAGCCCTTCTCAACCACTACTCGGTAGCCTCTCGGGAGCCTCCGACTGCACTTCTCCAGCTTCCCTTACGGGACTCTTCATAACTGACGGTAAAGAGCAGTGTGCGTCAGATGTGTGCACGGAAGGAAGGCCTTATCTTTCTGTCCCCTCTGCTGATAGATGTTCATTACTGACTTGCTCTTTCTCTTCCCCCTCTAAGGCTTTCCCTGGGCTTGAAAAGCTCCTATTAAACAATAGTCTGAAGCAACCATTCTTTACTCACAGTGAATAGGCTCGTAAAAGCTACAGTCCACAGACCAACTGAATAAGCTAACTTAGCAAATGCCTGTGTGCCTTAGCCAGCTTGTGTGTGTGTGTGTGTGTGTGTGTGTGTGTGTGTGTGTGTGTGTGTGTGGTTGTGGTGGGGGTATCTCGATATTAGATACTATTTATCTTTCTCAAGACATACTTTAAAAGAACCAAAAAGCTAATGTTAATTACAAGTGGATGTCTAATTCTTCTTTCGTCCTTCCTTCCTTCCTTCCTTCCTTCCTTCCTTCCTTCCTTTCTTCCTTTCTTTCTTTCTTTTCTTTTTTTTTGGACTACCATGGGCCGCACTTGGGACTAATCAAAGCTAGTCATATAGTACTGTGACTGCTGGAGGTATGCTGGAGAAATCGCCAGCCTTTTAGTGTGAGACACAGAGGGGGTGAGCAAAATTCTTCTGAAAGATGCAACCATCCAGTCTATCGCTGTGAACAAGTCTGAAAAGCCGTCCAGCTGTTGATATTATTAAGTTGATTCTGTACATTAAGCTTGAAGAATTAAGGTTGTCCTGTCATTGTCAAGAGGTCGGGTTAAAAATCTCCAAATGCTTTCAAGCCCACACTGCTCTAAATAGGATACGTGCTTGTTCTAGCCAGTGTTCTCTAAATCCATGTGTAGGGAGACTTTTATGCTTACATCCTCCACCCCACCCCACAGCTTGGTTTTCTTGAAATCATGCACAGTGTATTGGTTTCATATAGCTGTCGTTCGGATCGACAGCCGCCAGCGTCCTCCCACTATCAATCTAGCCCCTTTTCTTCCTTTCACCCTTCCATATGTGATGCGTGCAGCTCTTACACTTTTACATTACTGTAAGTCATGATTCTGTCACAAACTAGGACTACCTATGTGAGAGCACGGGGCGGGGCGCTGGGGCACAGGGTTGGGGGTGGGAGTGGGGGTGGGGGTGGGGGTGGGGGTGGGGTCTATCCAAAAATACCTTATGGGAAGGGCACTCGAGAATGAAGTGAAATGCATCTCCGGCGAAAGCAGTTGTGTCTGTATAGTTTTCTTCTTCTGGGAAAATTAACTGAAGAAAAGAGAAATAAGGTCAATTAGGGAAGAAGAAGAAGGGGGGGTGGAGGAGGAGAAGGAGGGGAGGGGGAGGAGGGGGGAGGAGGGAGGAAGAGGGAGGAGGACTATCACTGTATCTGCAGAGCGTGGCACCATCTGCACAGCAAAAGTTTCTGAGGTTGTTTGTTATTCTTGCATCTGGGATTAAACTGTAAACAAATCACGGGGATACAGACACACAGGTACATCCCTAACACACACAGGTACATCCCTAACACCCGTGTCGGCATTAGACCTCGGCGGTGACAGCCTCCTGGACTTGTTTGATTCACCACATCCGTTCGCTTCTTTAGGGAATCAATGGCAGTTCTTTTACAAGAACATTGCCCAGGATATTCTGTATTTTAGACAACTAGAGATCCGATGTTTGGATTGAGTAGCCATTGCTATTGCAGCAAAGGAGGACTGGCTACCTTGTAGCTGTTTTTCCTCCTACATACGTAAAAGGAACCATTTGAATAACCTCAGAGCAATCAAAGTCCTAATTAAAAGCAGCCGTTCACTTTCCAGCCAAGATACACCATCTTCATCTAACCAAAGGAACATTTTATCTGGTCCCTACTGACACCCTTGGATGTGACTGTTGTCATCTTTTGGTTGACACTGGATTCTGCAGCTTTATCTGTCAAAAAACTTAGAGCAGACACAGTCCTTTAAAAAAATTTTTTTTTTAAAAATTTGACCATACATACATTTTATGTCTTTGCCTTAAATGTCATAATGATAAAAAACAAACAATAATAAACAAACAAATAAAACCTTGTCCTGTGTAGTTAAATAACCAGAGATTGCAGGCAACCAGTGGACCAGTTTTATCATTTCACATTCTTACATCATGATTTTGGCTACCTCAATTTACAATGCCCTCCTCCAATCAGCAACATGCATGCTCTCTTGATAAACCTATTTAGATTTTGCATTGTACCTAAAAATCTAGGTTTCTTAGTAGACCCACATTCTCAGGTCTATTTACTTGTATGAATGGACAATAGTTTTGAAAATTATTTTCTTAGAAAAATAATTGTAAAATATATAACAATATTTCAAAATGTAGCCACTTAGAAGAAAATGCCCAAATAGTATCCCACAATGAGATAGCTAATGTACTTCAGAAATCCTATATATTTCCCTCAGTAACTTTAAGTATACCTAAATCGTCCTCAGGTTAAACAGTCACACTTAGAAACACAGAAGCACAAACAGGCAAACAAGTTACCCTAAGCAATTATTTCAGAGACCTACCTGATTTCTCTTCCGTGATAAAAAGGAGACTCATCGCAAAGATAAAAAATACCCAAAAAAAGGACTGGAATCTCATCTTTTTTCTTTTCTTTTTTCTTTCCTTTTGTTTTTTCTTTTCTTCTTTTCCTTTTTTGCTGTTTTTCTTTTTACACGCAAGTGAACAATAGCTCTCCAAGTAAAGAAATTGTCTGTAAAGCGCCTGGGCAGTATCTGTCCGGCTCACCCCACATCCTATGGCCAGACCTCAGAGGGCTGCCAGCTGCTTTTTCCTGAAAAGGTTAATGATCACATCAGACAAGGTTACTGGTGCGCGGGGCTGCGGCCAGAGCTCCGGAGCCGCAAGCCCCGCCTCCATTCCGCTCCGCGGCTCCCCTGCCACTCCCCCTTATTTCCATAAGCAAATATTGGTGAAATGGACCATTCAGGCTCGCAGTAACTTCAGCGGGAAGTTTCCTCCGCAAAGCTCTAAGGAGAGAGATTCCAATTCAATCTGTTTGTGAAGAAATATGTAAAATAAGGCACTGCCTGCCTCCTCTCCCCTGCACTGCATCTGTTTAAACTTTGCATTGCCCATATTGGTCCCACATGCCGAAACCAGTGGTAAGGACGGGAAGTCTCCCTTTTGTCCTCTTGCAGAAGGAATGCTGGAGCCCTAACTTAAGATTCCCAACTGTATGGTCTCTGTGTTGGAGCACTTCCTCTCTGCCAAAGCTACTACAAAGCAGTGCCGATTTATATTAAATCTCCAAATGGCTTAATGCGTGTGGGTTCCCATCTCCAGAGATTCTTGGAGTTTAGAATGTTCAGAAGTAAATCTGTAAAGTGTTTATGTTTTCGTTTATGCACAATGTAAAAAGTGATGGAGAGATCATTTTCATCTGCGAGCATCCGAGAGTTTTCAAAAAGCAGTTCGGGCAAGCCACAGACATAACATCAGCGCTCTGCTGTAAACTTGCAATGGTGGAGTGTCAGGTAACCATCACCGGCACGGGGACCGGATTATAGATGGAGCAAGAACGTTGCCGTTCACCTCCAACAGTCAGAAGAAGCAAAAGCAGTCTAGTTTTTGTCTTGCTCGCCCACCCATACCTCCTAAGGGCTTTCTTACCTGTAATTAAAAGCTGTCGTAATGAGAATTACTGTAATTCTAACTCAGAAGGAAATGTAGTTACAATTTGAAATATAAGTAGAAATATAAGTTGAAATATAAGTAGACCAGAGAGCACTTGTAAGTGATTGTGAATTGTCAGGAATTTTGTTCCATTGGGCATCTTTAAAGTCAGATGGTGGTCACACACAACCTTGGACTTCTTAAGGTTTGAAATGCGAAAATTATTTTGATTTTACAAATCAGTCTGTAAAATTCCATATCTGACCAGTTATTGAAGATTATATAGAATTTTAAAAAATTCTCTAAAATGTCTTTTAAAAAATTATTTAAAGTCAAGTGTGGTGGCACCTATCTTTAATCCCAACACTCAAAAGTCACAGGCAGGCAGATCTCTGTGAGTTCCAGGCCAGCCTGGTCTATAGAGTGAGTACCAGTATAGCCAAGGCTGCATAACAGAATGACCCTGTCTCAAAATTAGATGATAGAAGATAGTTAGGTGGGTAGATAAATAGATAGGTAGAATAAATAGATAAATAGATAGTAAAAGATAGGTTTTATTTATTTATTTGCCTGTATGTATGTCTGAGCACTGTATGCAGTGCTCCCAGAGTTCAGAAGTGGACATCAGGCCCCTAGAGATGTAGTTACAGGCCCGTGTGTGTGTGTGTGTGTGTGTGTGTGTGTGTGTGTGTGTGTGTGTACCTGTGTGTGTGTATATATGTGTGTGTGTGTGTGTGTGTGTGTTTTTGTGTGTGTGTGTGTGTGTGTGTGTGTGTTTGTGTGTGTGTGTGTGTGTGTGTGTGTGTGTGTGTGTGTGTGTGTGTGTGTGTGTGTATGTGTGTGTTTGTATGTGTGTGTATATGTATGTGTGTGCCTGTGTGTGTGTATATATGTATGTGTGTGTGTGCCTGTGTGTGTATGTATGTGTGTGCCTGTGTGTGTGTATATATGTATGTGTGTGTGTGTGCCTGTGTGTGTGTATGTGTGTGTGTGTGTGTACCAGAATGAACTCAGGTCCTCTGACAGATCAGCTCCTGCTCTAACTGCTGAGACACTTCTCCAGTCCTATTTCATATTTATTGTTGTTGGGTTGTTTTGTTTGCTTATTTTTTTTTGTTTTTTTTTGTTTGTTTTTTTTTGGTTTTTTTTTTTTAAGAAACTTTAAGGCACACCTTTTAAGGTGTGGTAGCACATGCCTTTAATCCCAGCACTCAGGAGGCAGAGTCAGGTGGATCTGAGAGTATGAGGCCAGCCTGGAGTTCCAGGACACAGCTAAGATTACACAGAGACATGCTGTCTCAAAAACAAAACAAAAAACAAAGAATTGCATGTGTGTGTGTGTGTGTGTGTGTGTGTGTGTGTGTGTCTGTATTTATGCTATGTATGCTGTGTCTGTCTGTCTTTATGTATGTATGCTCTCTATGTGTGCTGTCTGTGTGTCTGTCTGTCTGTCTGTCTGTATGCTGTGTGTGTATGTGTGTGTGTGTCCAAGAAGCTGAGAAGAGGGCGTTGTATCACCTGTAGTTCAAGTTACAGGCAGTTGGTTACCCTGACACTGGTGCAGAGAGCACAATTCAGGCCTTCAGGAAGAGTACTCTTAACTACTGAGCTGTCTCTTCAGCCTAGTGCAGAGTTTTTTATAGTTGAAATAATGGCCTAAACTACACAGCAAGTGTTGGTTTAAGAGAAATTCCATATGTGGGGCACTACCTTTAAGTCCAACAGGGGAGACAGAGCCCAGGCAGATATTAATGAGTTGGAAGCCATTCTAGCCTACAGAGGGCATTCCAGGCCAGCTTGGATTATAGAGAGACCCTGTTCTTTCTGGAGAAACTGAGGTTCCCTTTCATGAATTCTTAGCCTGGTTAATAAAAGAATTTTACAGCAGAATTGATGAAGGGAAGCTCAAGGATCGTTTTATTTGCGTATAGGGGGGACAAAAGGACAAGACAGGCAAGATGTAAATCTTGGAAGATGCCCAGAAGAGGAACACACACACACACAGACATACACACACAGACACACAGACACACACACAGACACACACATACACACACAGATACACACACACAGAGACACACACACACAGAGACACACACACATACACACACATACACACACAACACAGATAGAGAGAGAGAGACAGAGAGACAGAGAGAGAGACAGAGAGAGAGAGAGAGAGAGAGAGAGAGAGAGAGAGAGAACATGACATTTGTGTGCAGCCCCATAGCAGATGATTGGGTCGAGCAAAGGAGCCCCGAGTGTCACAGGAAGCAGTATCAGGTTCCAAAGTAGGTTAGAAAAAAAGTAATGAAAGAAAAGAAGGGGCAGTTGCATCTTTCTAAGTTCAAGGCCATAGTGAGTGACTCAGAGCGGTGGATGGTGGCACTTTACGTGACAGCTCTTCGAACAAGTGTAGGGGAGCGGGTGCTGGAAGGATAGTGTATATCTCATTGAGGAAATAACTATTCCTCCCATTTCTGTTTCCTTAGTATGGCTTTAGGTGAATCAACTTTCCTGGGGTGTAGCCCTTTGGCCTGATGGTTGACAGATGTACTAAGTCCCAAGGAAGGAAATAATAATGGGATATAATGTTCCAATCTTTGGAGCTAGTCAGAACGGCATGGGTTACCCAGGGACAGGGGTGGGTTCTGTTGTTTTGACCAGGAAAGGAAGAAATAGTTTTCTCTTGGTGGACTTCAATAAAGCCCTAGTTGTCCTCTGTCCTCTGTAGCCTCCAAGACTATTGACCACTGCCTCACAAATGGCAATGAAGTCTCTGAGGTGCCTTAGTGGTAAAGGCTTGCTGCCAAGCCTGACAGCCTGAGTTTCATCCCCAGGATCCATGACGCAAAAGGAGAGAATTCTTGAACCTTATCCTTTGACGTCCAAAAGCACACAGTAGCAATTGTGTGCTCTCGTGTGCTCACCTCTCTGTCTCTCTCTGTCTCTCTCTCTTACACACACTCATACACACACACACACACACACACACACACTAAATGAGTATATAAGTGTTAAAATTGATTAAATAACAACAAACTGCCACACAAATACAGATAAAAATACTGGCTTGTGTTTTGTTGCTGTTATTTGGAGACAAGGGGTTGCAAAGACACTGTAGATTCCAGTTTACAATGTTTTTATCTCCTGATTCTCCTACCTGCATCTCTTGTGTGCTGGGATTACAAGTCTGTACCACTCTGCCTAGCTAAATACTTGGAATTTCTGTTGGTAGAGTTATAAAGGTTTGGCGAAGGAATAGACTAAACTTGTGAGGTGGTAGACATTTGTTTATATAGTTTAAAGTATTTCTGAAAAATTGCAGTGCTTGGTGGTGGTGGTGGTGGTGGTGGTGGTGGTGGTGGTGGTGGTGCTGGTGCTGGTGCTGGTGGTGCTGGTGGTGCTGGTGCTGGTAGTGGTGGTGTAATCCTTTAATCCTAGCCCTTGGGAGGTAGAGGCATGCAGATCTCTGAGTTGGAGGCCAGCCTGGTCTACAGGGCAAGTTCCAAGACAGCCAGGTTACCCAGAGAAACACTGTTTAGGAAACCCAAAAGAGAAAAGAAAAATGGGTCTAACTATGCTTGCCTTCAGCAGTTATTTGTACACATACAATAGCACACGAGTATAGAATTGGTGGACCTCCGAAAAGCCAGGCACTGAGGAACAATGTCATGTGACCAGCGTTTGCCTGGATGTATGGCAATGCATCTTTCATCTTGGCATTGAGCAATCAGGGGTGGAGAAATGCTGTCAGGAAGGAGGAGTCGGAATGGTGCGTGTGGCCCTGCACAGCTCCCAGCCGTATGAAATGGCGAATTCCACGCTAGTCCCCACACAGGCCAGCCTCCAGCAGGTGAGCCAAAAGCACTGTCCCCCTGGGGACACACTGTGCTAAATATATTCCATGAGTTACTTCGTGGGATCTACCCCTTACTTGATGAAGGAATTGATAGCTAAGGAGGAAGAGTGGATAGGGGTCAATTCCATGATCTGAGTTTCCAGCCATTTTGCTCTATTTTCTTCTTTAAGGTGCAAATTCTAGTTCCTACTTTAAAAGTAGCTTACTGAAGCCATTATAAAAATAAGGGTCCGATGGGCATGGGGGCACCCACCTTTCATCCCAGGATTTGGGAGGCAGAGGCAGGCCATCTCTGTGAGTTTGAGACCAGCCTGGACAGCAGAGCCAGCTCCAAGACAACTAGGGCACAAAGAAACCTTATCTTAAAAAACACAAAAAAAGATCATAAAAATGAGGGTATTTCTTGGATGTGTAGAGCATACCTTTAATTCCAGTGCTAAAAGGGAGAAAGAATTCAAGGCTGTTCTTTACCACATAGGATTTCCAGGCTCGATAGCTATGTATAGATCCTCCCTTTAAAAAAAAAAGATATCCAAACGGTTATCTAGATTTTTATCTACCCCTAGCGTAATGCAACTCTCAGTCTTTGTCAGAGGATAGCAGAGAAGCTTCAGTTGCAATGGAGTGTAGAGTTCCGACAGAGTCATCAGTGAAGGAAGTATGGAGAATGTGACTGCCGGGTGGTATGCTATCACCCCAACCCCATGACTTAGGAATACAGTGGAAAGGGGCTGGAAAGGTAACAAAGGCTGGAGGAGAGGCCGTCAAATAGTGTCCTCTGGACATAACATGACTGATAAGCTCGCGAACTCACCACAACTGTGGTTATCCACACAAGGTGTCCCTCAACATCTCATCATGGAAGGGAGAAGGCCTACTGGGGTCCCGCCCCTCCCTGAGGGACTATTGCCAGTTAATGGTGGCTGAGGAAAAGGGTACCACTTAGTTCAGTGGTGTAGCTTCTTAGAGGTTGTCCGTGCTCCAGCAAGTATCCCCGATTCCCCATCTCATCCGGCAACCCTAGTTAAACTCACCAGTCAGACATAGGCAGGGAGGCAGGATGAGAACTAGCCAGGAACAAGAAAGGTTTCCATGGGAGAAGGACAGGGTAAGACAAGGCAATGAAAGAACTAAAAGTCATTGTATACAGGAAGGATAACCTCAAAGAATACTGTTCTTAAGGATACATTAACAATCTATTTCTTGAATAAAGTTCAGTAGAGTTCCTTCAAAATTTATGTCACTCTAGAACTCAGAGTGTGGGGCTGGAGAGATGGCTCCGCGATTAAGAGCACTGACTGCTCTTCCAGAGGTCCCGAGTTCAATTCCCAGCAACCACATGGTGGCTCACAACCCTCTATAATGGGATCCTATGTCCTCTTCTGGTGTGTCTGAAGACTGTGACAGTGTGCTCATACATGAAGTAAAAAAATAAATCTTTAGAACTCAGAGTGTGATGAGGAATAGGAATGGCTCCCATAGACTCGTGTTTAAATCTTGGGTCTCCAGAGAGTGGCACTATGAGGAGGTGTGGCCTTGTTGGAGTAGGTGTGTCACTGGAGGGTGCGCTTCGAGGTTTCAAATGCTCAAGCCAGGCCCACTGTCTTTCTCTTCTTGCTGCCTGCTGGTCCACCAGTATGCCACCATACTTCCTGCCATGATAATAATGGATTAAACTCTAAGCCTATGAGTCAGCCCTAATTAATTGTTTTTCTCATAAACAATTAAAAAACACAGAGTGTGACCTTATTTGAAAATGGAGTCGTTGCTTGTTTGGGTGGCACTCAGGATAGAATTTAGGGCCTTGTACATGCTAGGTACAAGCTAGGGCCTTGTACATGCTAGGTCTACCACTTAGCTACATCCCCAGGGGATCTTTGCAGGTATAATTAACACTGAGACCACACAGCAGTAGGGTGACTCTTAAATCCAATGTGATATCTGTCCTTATAGGAAAAACGATACTGAGATGGATAAATTTTCATATGCCTTACTTAATCTTAGGAGACAGAAGCAGGGGGATTTCTGTGAGGTTGAAGCCAGTATGCTTACATAATGAGTTCCAGGACAGTGAGAGATAGTTTGCTGTGGAAAATTCTGCAAACTTGAAGAAACACTTGGAGGGAAAGGAGGAGGAAGAGGAGGAGAAAGAGGCATTCAACCATAAACACTGAGAACACCAGGCAACAGAGGCAGAAATTAAGGCTGAGGGTATTGGCTCATGTCTGGGCAGACGTGCTTGCGCATGTATACACCAATGATGGTCAGTAGTTTCTCTCAGGTTTTATCAATTCTTGTATCATCATCATCATCATCATCATCACCACCACCACCACCACCACCACCACCACCATCATGGTTGTTTTGTGTCTGGTTCATGATGTGTGGGCCCATGGGCATTTGTGGTGGTCAGAGGACAAGTGTGGACTTGGTTCTCAGTTTGCCAGGCCTGTGCAACAAGCCCCTTTGCTCACTGAGCCATTTAACCAGGCCTCCAACTGATCTTAATTTTCTACTGACATTCTTGGGTTCCAAACTAGCACCAATGAGGATGCCCACGCTGAGAGAGGGTAGAATAAAAAAATAAGAAATGGAAACCTTGAAAACTTGTGTAATCAAAATTGGCATCCTCCCTGCTTAGAGGAAATGGCAAATTAGACATGTTGGAGATATCATAAAATATATAAAATTAGAGTATTGAGTGTGGTAAAAACATTTACTCAGTACAATACTTGCTCAAAAATTTTCCCAGGATCTTCTTGGGCACATGTGCTGGTTGAAAAAACATCACTGAACATAAATGCAGCATCAAGTTAAGATCTGAGCCAAAACATATATTTTCTCAAGAACCCATAATGCCAAAAAGAAAGGACACACTTTTGAGAATATGACTATCTTTCTAAGCCTCATATATCTGGCAAACCTGACAAGAACAATGTGGTCCATGGGTATAATAGACTCCCCACTTTGTCACATATAAAAATAATAATTGTAACATCTGTGAGACACTCCGAGTGATTCACATCAAGCCAACTGAGCTAGAAGGGCTAACCAAGATCTTTTTGTTACAATGATACAGTGTAAGCAAGATTAGGAATCTGTACACAATATTCTAGTGAGGAACAAATTAGATTTAAAGTCATTCTGGTGTGTCTGTGGAGATGGCTTACTTGGTCAAAGGCTTGTTGGGCAAATGTGGGGGGTGAGTTTGGGTTCCCAGGACCCCTGTAGAACACTGGGCACAGCAGCGTGCGCTTGCGATCCCATGGGTAAAGGAGTGGAGATACAAAGACTCCCTGGGGTTTGCTTGTCGGTTTGCCTGTGGTAGAGAATTTCAGGCCTTATCTCAAAAGTTAAGATGATGTGTGTTTGAGGAGGGTTGTCCTCTGGCTTCCACACATACACACATATACATGCTACGTACATGCACATGCAACACACACATGCAGTATGAACTTGCCGACTAGAAGAAAGTCCGCTACAGTCAGACATATTTGGGCCTACCCTCATCCTTCCTGCTTATAACTTTACTCATGGGCTTTTTTTTCTGTTTTTAATCAAAAACAGTCTCAGGAATTTTTCATCATAAACCTCAGTCACTCCTAGGCAATAATTATCATGAAATGATATAAATTATATGATATAAATTACATAATTGCACATGATATAAAACTCCTAAGAAACTGTCAAAATTCTTTAGTGGCTTTACGATATGTGGAATTCTCATCTTTGTTTAACTCTAGAGTCTGAAGGTCTGAGTGTTTAGCTCTAGGCAGATAACAGAAAGAACCTCTGTGTGAATCTTAAGCTTGGAGGTTCAGTTTGAGACAAATTGAAAGCAGCTAGGTGTGACATAATCCATGCCACACTGTGACCTTAGGGCTTAAGGAGCTGTGATTTTCTTGTCCTGGCTTCTGTCACTAAGGCATTTGGTTGTAGTCAAAAGAGAAAATGCAAATTGTTTTTCCGAATTGCGCTCTTCATTTAAAAAGCCAGGGAGGGCAGGAGATGGCTCTGAGGTTAACAGAGCTGGTTGCACTTCCAGGGATCTGAGTTCGATTCCTGGCCTCCACATTAGGAGACTCACAACCATCTGTAACTCCAGCTCCATAGGATCTCATGTCTTTTTCTGGCCTCAGAGGGACCCACACCATGGCAACCATACATACATACATACATACATACATACATACATACATACATACACATAAATAAAACATTTTAAAATTGCATGCAGGGTTGGGGATTTAGCTCAGTGGTAGAGCGCTGCCCTAGCAAGCACAAGGCCCTGGGTTTGGTCCCCAGCTCCGGAAAAAAAAAAAAAAAAAAAAAAGAAAAAAAAAAATTGCATGGAAGGGATTACAAAACTCTATGATTTATCCTTTCCCGTTTTTGAGACAGGGCCTCATGAGATCAGGTCTTACTATTTAGCCTTGGCTAGCCTGGGATTCGATATATGGGCTAACTAATTCAATATACAGACTAGAACTTACATCTGCTGCCCCTGCCTCCCAAGTGATGGGATTAAAGCATGGACCACGATATCTTGACACCCTAACCTTTGCATTATTTGAGGGGCTAGAGACATGACTCAGTGCTCAAGAGTACATAGTCCTCTCAGAGGACCTGAGTTCAAAGTTCTTAGCATCCATACCAGGCAGCTCAGAACCACTTACGACTCCAGTTCCAGGGGATTCAGATACCCTAGACTCTGTGGGCCCCTGCATTCGTACACGCGTGTGCGCGCACACACACACATATTAAGTTTATAATATATTATATATCATATATTATATATTATTATATTATATATTATATAGGAAGCGCAAGCAGGCAGGTCAGCGGGAGTTAAAACCAGCCTGGTCTACACACTGAGTTCCAGGATAGCTATACAGTGACTCCCTGTCTCAAAAAACCCAGCTGAAAATTTTTGAGAGTCCCCCAAATTCATTCAACAAATGTGAAATGAGCACTTAGTCGATACAAGAATTTTGCTATGTTTTGTGAGGAAAAACTGAGTATGCCAAAGCTTCCTGTCTCGAGTATATTTGGGTGTGAGGCAGGAGAGATTACACTCCGGTTAAGAATGCCCTTCCAGAGAACTGGAGTTCCGTCCTAGCATCTCTCTCAGGTGACTCAGAGCCACCTGACTATAGCCCCAGGGGATTCTATCTTCTGGCTTCCGGGGACCCCACACTCACAAATATAGGCCCCCATACAAATGTAAAATAAATCTTTTTTTTTGTCCCTAAAATAAATCTTTTAAAAATAAAATTTATTAGGTGGTAAATAAAATATATTAGGTGGTAGGAGCATTTTGCTGCCATATTGTGTATGTGTTTACGAATGTTTTTGCTTTTGAGTTTGTACACGTGTTGTTGAAACAGGCAGAGCTCTGTGAGTTCAAGACCATCCAGGGTTACACAGTGAACCCCTACCTGAAAAGACAATGGATGGAAGGAAGGAAAGAAGAAGGAAGGAAGGAAGGAAGGAAGGAAGGAAGGAAGGAAGGGAGAGAAACTGCGCGGTGAGGTTAGGATACTATCCTGTATGTTATTTTAAACATCCAGTTACTTTATAACAAACCAAGTTTAAAGCTTCAGCCTGGTGCACTGAGGTATCAAAGGGTCATTCGGGTCCACAATGGCAAGTGTGCGCTCTGGCTTTTCTTTGCTCACCGAAAGCCGAACACTACCTGGGAATGAAGTTCTTTGTAAAAGCCCCCAAGGCAGGATCCGATTACTCCTGCCATTGCAGTGACGGTTCAGGACTTCTAGCTTTGGTCAGCCTGCCCTGTCTCTGCACGAAAGCTGAGGATGGCTCTTCTCACTGACCATCTGCTGTTTCCGGAAGAAGCGGATCCGTTGAGAAAGAGGCAGACAAAGACTAAGAGACAAGTGATGTCTCCGGTCAGCAGCCATCTATGCATTACAAAAGGCAAAGAGTAAAGTGGGGAACAAGGGTTGCTGAGGACAGAGGAGAAGGGGAAGGAAGACAAAGGGCGAGCTGGACCAGAAGCTGGGATGAAGGAATCTAACAGATTCTTTATTTGTTTGCTTTGGGGAAGACCTACTTTGCAAATGCAATTCCCATACAACAGGGGGTGGGGCCTGGTCTACAGGGGAAAGGAGAGGCTAAGCAGAGACCTCTGAGGAAGCTTTAGAGTAAGAGCAGAGATCTCCTGGAAAGGACCATTCGGTTCTCACACCTCATTACCCCAGGCTGTCTCTCTGTCTGTCTCCCTAACTACCTTCCCCTACCTCCGCACACACTCTGTGTTTGTCTCTCTCTGGTCTCATGTAACCAATTGGCTCTGACCCTTGAATTCCTGGTCTCCCAAATCCTGAGAATATAGGGGTAAACCACCACTACAACTGTCTCAGATTCTGTCTGTCTGTGTGTCTCTTTTCCACCTTCTTGTCCCTTCGTTTATTCAATTGTTCGTTTGCTTATTTCTTTACTTAGAGAGTTTTTCTATGTCATGAAACTTGCACTGTAGACCAGGCTGGCCTAGAACTCACAGAAATCTGCCTGCCTCTGTTTCCACCCCTGGCCTGCCTGAGATTGGTGTCTCTTAAAAGGAAGACATAAAAGATAAAGAAAAAAAAAAAAAAACAGCTGAGAGAGTGTTGCTATACTTTTTAAGGTGCACTTTGAACCCAAAGCATGCTAGGCCTTCTCCCAGGCGAGCGGCCGTCCGTGCCTGTGAAGAATGCCCTTTTTGGAGTTGTGCAAGGGCCTAATTTTGTGGTTGATTGAAGCCTGCAGCATCAGGGCATTGAATGTCTTTGTCCTAAGGCTGTCGGTGTGGATGTTTATAGGGAATTAAATGGGACTGTGGACTATACTGGCTCTAAGAATTGGATAAACAAGTAAACAAGGCAGCTGAGTGAATGCACCCACATCTAACAGAAATAGGGGCTTTTGTAGAGATATTTAAAATCCAAACATTAAAAAAACTCCTTTCCAGAGGCAGGACAGATGGCACGGCATAGAAGAGGACCCGAGTTTGATTCCAAGCACCCACATGGTGGCTCTGAACCATCTATAGCTCCAGTTCCAAGGGATCCAACACCTCAGACCTCTGTGGGCACCAGGCATGCACAGGGTACACAGACATCCATGCAGGCAAAACATGCACAGATATAAAGTAAATAAAACTTTACAACAATATTCTTTCCATGATCACAATCTTAATTTTGGGGTAGGGGGTGGGGGTAATCTTCCTATGCAGCCCAGGTTGTCTTTGAACCTGAGACAGGCCCTCCAGTCTATGCTGTGATTCCAAGTGTGATTCCAATTACAATAAACACATTGTTAATTTGTTGTGGTTTGTATTCTTTTTGTTTTCTTTAAAACGTTAACCTTTTAAGAAAACTTAAAGTTTAAACGCCAGGAACTGTTTTTAAAGAAACAATTGTTTCCTTATGGTTAACTGTGTGAGTGTTTTGCCTGTTTGCTTTGCCTATGGGTACTTATGTATGGATAGGCACCACGTGCGTGTCCATCTGGTGATCTACTGGGTTACCAGCGGTTTTGAGCCTCCATGTGGGTTCTGGGAACCAAACTTTGGTGGAAGGTTGATCGTGCTCTTAACCACTGAGCTGTGGCTCTAACCCCACAGGAACTACTGTAGTTCACTTATTATTCTGTGTTGCCAAAACTGCCTGTACTTTCTTGACATTGTCTAAATCAGTGGACGAATTAAACATGTGGTGTTCAACAGTGACTTGAGTATGACAGTGACTTGTCTGCGCAGTGGGAACGATCACCATCATCTAAGTGGTTTTCTTTACATTTGAGTATTTGACCCACAGATTGTTGTTTCTTTGCTTTTGTTTACTTGAGATGCTACATGAGGACCTCATGTAGCCCAGGTAAATGTGGAGCTCCCGATCTCTGGCTGGTGAGATGCTCCATTGCGTGTAGAGCATTGTGTATGGAGTGTGTGCTAAGGCTCACAACCTGAGTTCATTCCCCAGGACCCACAATGCAGAAAGAGAGAGCTTCTGATCTCTGCATGTGCGCTGTGGCATGTAAACAGCCTTACACACACACACACACACACACACACACACACACACACACACACACACATGCAATTTTAAAAAATCCAGATTTTCTTGCCTGAACCTCTCAAATGCCGGAGTTGCAGACATGTGCCACCATGCCTGGTTCAAACCATAAATCTTTCTGTACTCACTCCATATTTTTAGACACTAGACTCATAAAATGTAGGTGTGGGAAAGAATGAAATAATGGCCACCTCCTTTGGGATAGATACTGTTATCAACATTTTGGAGTGTCCTTTCCTTTCTTTGCTCTCTTGCTGCCCCCATCTGTAATGAATGGATGTCCCTCCGCCCCTGTTCTGATGCTCGTGTTGCTTGTTGAGCTGACATTTTGTATGGAGGGCTATTGGCCTAAGAGTGGGAGTCTGGCTACATTTTATCCCATAATACCCAGCCTTAAGACACTCTGACAAACCTTGTCATGCCTTTAATCCCAGAACTAGAGAAGCAGAGGCAAGCTGGCTCTGAGTTCCAAGCCAGCCAGTGCTACACATTAAGATGTGTCTTAAACAAGCAAGCCAGCAAGCTAATAAGCACAGCTAATGCTCTCTAGCTGATTGAAAAATAGTCCCCACACACAGCTCAAGATCAGGGTTCAACTTCTTAGTTTTCGCTGGTGCACAGAGATAAAGGTCGTGAATTGAACCATATCATTGAGTAAGAGTCTCCCAGACTTATTCAACCCCACACTGTGTTATTCAGCAGGAAAGCTGTTTCTATTTTTCAATACATGTGATCTGAAACAAATGTAAATGCAGGGGGTGGGATTAGGGGCAACCCAGACTTCACGCATGCTAAGAAAGCACTTTCCTAACTGAGCAAGACGTTACCTTGTTTCTTCTTTTCTTTTTTCTTCTCCTTTGTTCTTTATTTTGATACAGGGTCCCATGTAGCCCAGGCAGGCCTCAAGGTTACTGTATATGTTGCCTAGGAGCTCCTGATTCTCCTGCTTCCACCTCCAATTGCTGGGATTAAAGGCATGTATTTCCATACTGGGTGTATTAGGCCTGGTTCTCTAGAGTTACAGAACTTATAGAACAATCTATCGTCTATCTATCTATCTATCTATCTATCTATCTATCTATCTACCATCTATCAATCATTTATATGGAATTTATTGGAATGACTTACAGGGTGCAGACCAACTAACCCAACGGTGGCAACTGTGAATGGAAAAGTCCAAGAATCTAGTAGTCGCTCAGTCACACAAGGCTGAGTGTCTCAACTGACTTTTCTATATAAGCTGAAATTCCAAAGAAGTAGAGTTCAACACCAACGAAGGAATGGGTGTGCTGGAAATGTGAAGACAAGCAGGCGGAGAATGAACTGTCCATCTTCAATTGTCCTTATATAGGCCTCCAGCAGAAGGTATGGTCCAGGTTAAAGATGTGTCCCAAGATCTGGTTTAAAGGCATGTGTTACCCTGCTTCAACATCTGGATCAAAAGTCTGTGTCTTCTAGCCTCAGCATCAGGACCAATACTGTTGTCTTCCTGCCTCAAGATGGGTATCACAGGTGTGCCCTCCATTTTGGAATTGTAGTTCAGTCCAGATACAGTCAGGTTGACAACTGAGAATAGCCATTACACCTGGTTTAAATATTTTTTATTTAAAAAAATAGAGTACAAAAGAATGAATTTCATTATGAATATATATATATATATATATATATATCACAGAATAAAATATCTTGAAACAGATTTGGCTGTTGTCACACAGTGCCAACAAAAATATTAACAACACAACAAATAATTTTATACTTCTTTTAGCTACTACGTTCTTTTTGTTTGAGTTGTTTTGTTCTGTTTGTTTTGTTTCTTTTAAGATTCTTTGTGTAGATCAAGTTGTCAACTAGTTCTGTAGACCTGGCCTTGAACTCACAGAAATCTTCCTGATTCTGCCTTCCAAGCACTGGGATTAAGGCTAATGATGCTATTTTAGTACCAGACATTTTGAGAGAGCTGGATGTCTAAGTTAGGATTACTGCTGTTGTCATGAAATACCATGATCAAAAGCAACTTGGGGAGGATAGGGTTTATTTCACTCAAAATTCCATGTAACAGTTCTCAGAAGCAGTGGGGGCAGGAACTCAAGCAGGATGGGAGCCTGGAGGCAGGAGTTGCTGCAGGCACCATGGAGGATGCTGCTGACTGGCTTGCTCCTCATGGCTTGTTCAGTCCGCTTCCTTATAGAACCCAGGACCAGTCCCACATCAATTACTCACCTGCCTACAGCCTGGTCTTACAGTCGCATTTTCTCTATTGACACTCCTTCGTCTCTGATGACTGCAGCTTGCGTCAAGTTGACACAAAACCAGACAGCAGATCATACTTATTTAAATGTATTAAACGTCATGATTTTACACTACCCAAACGCATTTATCCATCTTTTTATTTTGTCTCCTAAACTTTTCCATTTGATCGGATGGACATTAATGATGAGTCTGAGAGCACCTCGCTTGATATAAGACAGATATGAAGCCTCCTGTGCTTTCTTGGATGATGATAGCCCTCACCCCCATCAAATGGAATTATTCTTGCCATGCCCCGTAACTATCCTTTAAAGGGCAGCACTTTCCCACTTTGGAATGCAGATAATAATAGATCTTTCCCCAAGTGGCTCATGCCTGTATCTCTCTCTTTCTTTGTACATTGCATATTTACAGTTAGCCCACTAAATCAAGAAGTACTTGTTTCCTGTGAGAAGGCCGAACTGTATTTTCCGGTGGAAAAATAAAATAAAATAAAAGAGCACTGGAATCCCTACCTCCTCCAGTGATCGGCAGCAGCCGGTCCCAGGCGATAACATAATCACCCTGACGCTGGGACACATGTAGCACAGAAAACGTTTTTTCTTGACTCATTTACAGCGACGTTTTGTGTATGCAGCCGGAAACGCCAGCCACATGTTTCACATGGGAATGGAATTTGCCTGTTTGAGAAGAATTTGGTTAGTTCTGCATGCATTTCTCATTTCTATTTCCCGTCTCCTCTTCTCATTAATTTTGATTCGTGGCTATCCCATTTTATTTCAGGGGAGACAGTATAATGTAGTGATTAAGAGTCCTAAGATCTGTAATCAGAAAGATTTGGGTGCAAATTTTAACTCCACCTCAGGAATTAAATGTTTCCTGTGTGAGTGAGTATATGGTGTGTCAGGAAGGGGTTGAAGCAGGCTGAGAGGGTACACAGAATACTCAGGGACCAGGCCTATGAGCTGAATGCTTGCTTTGTTTCCTAGTGGTCTGTCTACTACACTCGAATTCAGACTGAAGGGCTAAGGGAGCACTTGCCTGGCACGCTCAAGGCCCAAAACTCAATCCCCTGTTCTGGAAGAAAATAGGGTTGAGAGTCAGAAAGATGGCTTTGTGGTTAAGAGCTCATTCTGTTCTTCCAGAGGACCTGAGTTCAGTTCCTAGCACCCAAGTTAGGTGACTCACAGCAGCCTGAAACTCTGGAGGATGTGATGTTCTTTTGTGGCCTCATCAGGTGTCTACACTCATGCACAACCCCCACACAGACATTCACACTCATAAGTAAAAATAATGAGAATGAATCTTTAGAAATATTAAAATTGAGACAATGGCTGATGGGTGAACGACTGAACATGAGAGGGATTTTTAAAAATAAATTAGTTGAAATATGTGAGTGTGTAGTGTTTCTGTGGAGGTTGAAGACAAGTTACAGGAATCAGTTGTCTCCTTGTACCCGGTAGACACAGGAATCAAATTCAGGGCATCAGACTTTGTGGTGGCTGAATGTTTTGCCAGTTCCATAGCTGCTGTCTCGCAGGGTGCAAGAATTCTTGAGTCTCGCTTACAGGGCTCTCAGCTCATTTCCTCCTCCTCGATTCGCCTGCCTGGTGTAAGGTGAGAGGAGAGAGTGGAAGGAGGACAGTTAAGGTGACTGAACAGAATGGGTGACTTCCTTTTTCAGGAGTTCTGAGGTCCTTAACTGACTCCACACTTTGTAAAGGTGAACTCGATATTGTTCTGTATGCTCTCTCCCAGAAGGACATGTGTGGGGGCTTAGCAAATGCTTTCTGAAAGTCAGCAGAGACCTCTCTCCTCTACCCTCTGCTCCCAGGAGAGGGTTCCTGGTTCCTTCAGTAGAGATAGGGATTATGTCTCCCTTCTCAGTCTAGCCGGGATTTCACTGTTAAGCACAGTCTCAGTTCCTACATTTGCCATAGACAGTAGATAGGATTTTTTAAATTAACTTGTGTGTTATTTTGTTGCTGTTGCTAAAGTCATAAAATACAGAGAGATAACATCTTTTTGATGAGACTTTAAAAAACATCTATTTTATTTTGTGTGTGTGTGTGTGTGTGTGTGTGTGTGTGTGTGTGTGTGTGTGTCCATCCAATAAGGTCAGAGAAGGGTATTGGATCCTTTGGAACTGGAGTTAAAGGCAGTTGTAAATGGCACTGGCTGGTTTTTTGCCAACTTAAAAGCTAGAGTCATCAGAGAAGAAGTTTCCATTGAGGAAAGATCTCTGAGAGATCAAGCTGTAAGGCATTTTCTCAATTAGTGATCAATAGAGGAGGACCTGGTAGGTGGTGCCATTCTAGGGGTCCTGGGTTCTTTGAGAAGCAGGCTGAGCAAAACCATGTGGAGCAAGCCAGTAAGCAGCACCCTCCATGGCGTCTGCATCATCTCCTGCCTCCAGGTTCCTGCTCTGTTTGAGTTCCTGCCCTGACTTCCTTCAGTGATAAACAGTGCTGTGGAAGTATAAGTCAAATAAACCCTTAACTCCCTAACCTGCCTTTTGGTCATGGTGCTTGATTATAGCAATAGAAACCCTAACTAAGACACCCAGCCATTAGAGTGCAGTGAATCAAGCCAAGGTCCTCTGGAAGAGCAGAAAGGTTTCTTAACTGCCTGCCGATCATCTCTCCAGCCCCTTGTTTTGAGACAGGATGTTACCTACATATCCCAGGCTGTCCTTGAACTTCTGATCTTCTGCCTCAGCTCTCGAGTGCTGAGATTACAGGTGTGCACTACCACTTTGAAGCCTGAATTGGAATCTTTGCTTGATTGGCCTTTGAGATGGAGTCTCACTAAGCCCAGTCTTGCCTAGAACTTGAATATAGCCAAGGAGAGTCTTGAACTCCCGAGTTATCTCCTGAGTGCCTGCATTACAGGTGTTTGCCACTGTGCCTGCCTTTAGTTTGCCTCTCACATGTGAAGACCATGACTGAACGGAGGAGGAAGCATCTCCCTGTGTTGGCTGTGTCCTCCCTGATTGGCTACTGCGGTAAAAGGCAGTTGTGGACTCCTGGTCCTTTTTGCTGAGGCAGCCAAACCTCCAGCCTCTCCGTGGAGTTGCTATGAGATAAATTCCAGGGTACGGAACCCCATACTTTTCATTATAATGGCTTTCAGGCCCATTACTGGTAATAATTTAAAATTGCCCGAATTCACGGCTGAAGGACTCCCTTCTGCTTCTCATTAAGCGTTCCCGAACAGGTGCTGAGCTCTGCACTGCCTTTAATGCCTTGCAGCCTCTGCTAAGCCACATTCCAAAGTAAAACGTTGAAATTTCTCCCTGGTTTCAGCATCCACATTAAGAACGGAGTTCAAATCTTAGGATTTGTATACCTGGTTTGCATTTGAAAGACACAATTCTCTTATATTAGAAGAGGTGGGAGTGGAGATAAACGGTTGGAAAAATTGCAAGCCGGTCTTTATAGATGGTTGCACAAAGTTCCGGAAGCCATAGTTTGTTTCTTTCTTTCTTTTTCTTTCTTTCTTTCTTTCTTTCTTTCTTTCTTTCTTTCTTTCTTTCTTTCTTTCTTTCTTTCTTTCTTTCTTTCTTTCTTCTTTCTTTCTTTCTTTCAACCGTTCTGAGATGAATGGAAGGGAGGGCTGCTCTACTGGGAAATGTTTGAAGTGATGAATTCGTGCCTAGGAGATGGGAGGTAATTACAGCACAAACGAGTCTCACATCCGGAGCGTTCATGGAGGGTTAAACTAAATATTTCAAGCTGTTATTTGCTCTGTTTACTTATGTTTAGATGAGGTTAACAACAGCTCTTTTGGGCAGTTGTTCCCAGGTGTCTTCTGTTTAGCTGTCAGTTCATTTGAATTACTTTATGGCGAATATTTCAAATAGGAGTCAAGGGAGGAGTGAGAACCGTGGGCTTCTCACGGCCTGGGGAGAATCCTTTGTTCTGTGTCACAGTGGCAGTAATATTCAGTGGAGGGGGAAATGGGCAAAATCTTGTGATTGTGTCTCACACACATCTTGTGATTGTGTCTCACACACATCTTTATGGATGGGAGTTCTGCTGCCTCATACACGCAAACTTGAAGTTAGAAGTGTGGAGGTGTGAGTTGGTGACTCATCTCTTTGGCTTTGAAGGCCAACAGCTTTTGTGTGTGGGGAGGTGAGAGGACAACATAGGGTATTGGTCCTCAATTCCATCCTGTTTAGAGATGATTTCTTGTTTGTTTGCTTAGCCATTAATCTGTTTCTATTTTTCAACAGTGTGTGTGTGTGTGTGTGTGTGTGTGTGTGTGTGTGTGTGTGTGTGTATATAAATTAGGGCCTGGCACTAACCTTTAATCCAAGCATTCAGAAGGCAGAAGCAGATGGATCTCTGAGTTCAAGGCCAGCTTGGTTTATAGAGAGAATCCCAGGACAACTAGGGCTACACAGAGAAATCCTGTCTCAAACAAGCAAACAAACACAAACAAACAAACAAACAAACAAACAAAACAACCAAAGTAGGTTACAAAACATAAACTCATTTTGTTGAAGATCACAATATACATAAATTATATACAGGGAGTATGCTTATATCTGGAGAAATATATACAAAATTTTAGTAATATTTGATTTTTGGATGGTAAGAATACAAATTTATTATATATACTTTTATCATTTTCTCATAAAACATGTTTTAGTATGTAATAAAAATAATCTAAGTGCAGCTTACGCAGTAAAACATGGTAGATATTTAGCATGATGAATTCTTTCTTTAGGAAAGCATTTAAAATTATAGTCTGGAAACCAAAGACTGTGGTCCACAGTGATTAACTGTTAAATGACTTACTCATTCTTAGGCTTGCTTTAAAAACTTTTATTTTTGTCCCTCTGTGTATACGATTTATATAGGTGTGTGTGTGTGTGTGTGTGTGTGTGTGTGTGTCTGTGTGTGTCTGTGTGTGTGTGTCTACGCGCTTGCATGTGTGTTTGTGTGTGGTATGTGTGTGGTTTTTTTTAGGAGTTAGGATGTTTACATGCTGTTGAATGCATGTGGAGGTTAGGGATAACACCAGGCCTTGGTCCTCACTTTCCACATTGTTTGAATCAGGGTTTTTTCTTGGCCACTGTGAATGCCTGGGTGGGCAGCCACAGGGTTAGGGATTCTCTCTCTGCCTCTCATCTTGTTCACCTGCTTATCCCTACACAGGGCATGCAGGGAGCACTCGCTCTTGTATCTAGTTTTACATGGGTTCTGGGTATCTATCTTTAGTGTGTGAGTGTGTGTATATGTGCATGCATGAGTGCATATGTATGTGTGTGTACATGCGTGCATGCATCTGTGTGTACATGCATGTGTGTGCACATGTGTGCATGTGTACACATGTATACATGTGTGTGCATGCATGCGCATGTATGTGCATGTGTATGTGTATGTTTTACTCATTGAACTACCTTCCCTTTAATTCTTTTCTTTTGCTGTTTTCCCATTCATAAAGTAGAGATAGTCACTGAGAAACTGAAGAGACCAGCAAGCTGTGCTGAACTCATCCCCAATATTTCTGTACCTGCTCTTTTCTTTCTGTCCTTTCCAGCCAGGGTCTCATGCATCCTAGCGTGGCTCTGATTCTCTGTGTAGCCAGGGATGACCTTGAACTTGTGATGCTCCTGCCTTTACCTCCTGTGTGCTAGGGTTACATGTGTGTGACATCATCATCCAATTAATGCAGTGTTAGGGGTCTAGCCCAGGGCTTCACACATGCTAGACAAGCATTTTACCAACTGAGCTGCCCTCCTAGTCTGAGCTTCTTGTTTCCGCTGTTGAGACAGTCCCACTCTGAGCCCAGACTGATCTCAGATTCTCAGTAATCTCTCTGCCTCCGAATCCCAAATGCTAGATTACAAGACCATACCTGGTTTATATTGTCGTTCATGATAAAATTGTCTATAGTCATGAATGATGTAATATATGGTCTACTTCATATTTTCTGGGGCAAATGCAGAGTCTCTCTTCTGAGCCTGATTTACAATAGGTCAGCAATGTTTTCCTCAGATGGTTTGCCTTGTTTGATGGCATCATGGTCTTGTCTTACAAAAACTAGAGACCTCAGAATTTCTCATGCTGGAGGCTAGAAAGATGATGGCTCAGTAGTTGGGTGTGTACTGCTCTTGTAGAGGATGAGTTCAGATCTCAGCACCCACATTGGGCGGCTTACCACTGCCTGTAACTCCTGCTCCAGGGGATCTAATGATGCTGACCTCCACAGGCACTGCACTCACGTACAAACTCCTACAGAGATGGACGGACATATATGCATGAATGCGTGCACATGCTTAAAAAAAATCTATTAAAAACAATGACGTCATGAAATTCTTAGGCAAGTGGGTGGAACTAGAAAATATCACCCTGAGTGAGGTAACCCAATCACAAAAGAACACACATGGTTTCCACTCACTGATAAGTGGATATTAGCCCAAAAGCTTGGATTACCTAAGAAACAATTCACAGACCACATGAAGCTCAAGAAGGAAGATCAAAGTGTGGATGCTCAGTCTTTCTTAGAAGGGGGAACAAAATACTCACGGGAGGTAGAGGGTGGGAGGAAGAAAGGAGGGAGAGGGGGAAAAGAGAAAGAAATATAAAAGAGATGTCCAATTTCACATAAAGTACAAAAATGAAAGTGAAAACTATTACGAGCCTGGGAAAAAGGAATAAAGAGAGTGACCCTTCACACTTCCCCTATCCCTGTTTCATATCCATCTCACATCTACGATGAAAGAGCCTACAGTCTTTGCCCTCCTCCAGTTCCCTTCGTGTTCTTGTATTTTGAGGTAGGGTTTCACTTTGTAGCCCTGGCCGGCACTCACTATGCTGACCTGTCTCTCCTTGCACCCGTAAAGCCTGCCTGTACCTCCCACGTCCCAAAAGTACGGCCACACCTGACCATGGATACTTATTAATCTTATTATTATAATTTTGAGTCGGGGGTCTCGTTCTGTAGCCCTGGCTGGCCTGGAACTCACTTTTGCCTCTGAGGAACTAGGGTTAAAAATGTGTGCCACCACGCCTGGCTTTGTGTTTGTTTGTTTATATGACCTTCCTTCTGCTGCCTGCAATTACAGGCGTGCAATACCACACTCGACTTAGATTTCTTTCTTTCTAAATATGGGGATCATGGGCCAACAAGCTCTGTGGGGAGGGCGTTTGCCGCAGAACCTAAGGACCAGAGTTCCGTTCCTTATGCTGAGAGGAGTGAAATGATGCCCTCCCGTTGTCCTCCTATGTCACAGATGCGCTCTGACACATTCATGGCTTCCTGTCACACACACAATAAATATTTTAAAAAATATATAGGGATCAGAGGCGTAGAAATAACCTTTATTTTATATATTTTATACTATAAAATATGTACTTTATCTTATATAATTTATACTTTATTTTATACTATTTTACACTTTATTTATTTTATGTGTGTGGATGCACACAAGCTAGGACACATTAGTGAAGGGCAGAGCAACCGTCAGGAGTCATTCGGAAATCTACTCCACATTCGGGGCCCATCAATTCTAAGATTATGGGCTGGCTGGATGCTGTAACTAAATAGACTTGATGAAGTCTCACAGCTGACAGGACGCTCAGGTTCACCCTAACTTAATGGCCTTATCTTACAGAGGAGGAGCCGTGAGTCTAGAGAGTTGCAGTAATTTGCCGCCATTATCATATCTTATGGTGCTGCTCATAGGACAGTTATGAGCTCCCCTCCTGGGCCTTATCCATGAACATTCATCTTTCTGCCAAGCACTGACGTACGTAGACAAAACTTTCTTAGCCCTTTTTTTTCTTTCTTGGGACAAGGACTTACTTTGTAGTTAATGTTGAACTCTTTGTACAGCTCAAGCTGGTCTGAGCTTGTGGTGACCGATGTTGTATTAGGATGACTACAGGGATACACCATGGCCACTCCAGATGACGATTCCGTCATTGTCTTTTGAAATCAGTGGAGTCTACTGGATTGCTAGAATACTTGAATTCAGCGCCACCTTTAACTCAGAGGCACTAGAGGTCATCTGCTCTTTGTAGTTTGTCCTCTGTGTGGTTTGTAGGATTATGTCTTCAGTCTGGGAACAGGATGAGCTGTTCACCTTCAAAGCCCCCCAGAAATGCTGATTTATTTAAAAAATAAATAGGCAGCCTGTTACATCAGACTGCAGGCACCAGCCCGGGGCTCGTTTTTGTGCAATCAAAGTGCTGAGAATAACTTTTGCTTTCATTTCTTTTTGTTTTGTGTGTCCCCGTAGGCCACAGTCCATCTGTGTGGAAACCACAGGATAAATTCTGGGAGTTGAACTCTGACCTTCAGGCTTGGAGGCAAGCACCTTTACCCACTGAGTCATCTCTAGCCTTGATTGCTCCTTTTATATGGTGGAAAGTCATTAAAGGACTGAGATGTGGTTCCTCGGTCAGGTATGTGTTTTTAGCATGCATGAGATTCTAGGCTCAATTCCTAGTACTTGAAAGAAATTAAAATAAGAATAGAATCTTGTTACATGTGAAAATTTTATCTATCTATCTATCTAGATATCTATCTATCTATCTATCTATCTATCTATCTATCTATCTATCCATCCATCCATCCATCCACCCACCCATCCATCTATTGATCGATCTATCTATCTATTTTCCTTTTTTTATTGGATATCTATCTATCCATCCATTCATCCATCCATCCATCCATCCATCCACCCACCCACTCACCCACCCATCTTTATTTTATGTGCATTGCTGCTTTGCCTGCATGTATATCTGTGTGAATGCATCAGGTCTTAGTGTTTCAGTGTTGTGAGCTACCATGCGGAAGCTGGGAATTGAACCTGGGTCCTACGGAAGAGAGAGCAGTCAGTGCTCTTAACCACTGAGCCATCCAGCTCCCACATGTGGAAACTCTTTGAAAGTACAATTCTTTAGAGGCTTTTAATATAATTTTGCTAGAACATAGCCATGGGGTTTTTTTTTTTGTTTTTGTTGTTGTTTTGTTTTTGTTTCTGTTTTTCTTAGTATGACAGCAAAGTAGAATCATTTGCAACAAAGTTTGAAACATTCTCTGTCTAGTCCTTCTAAGACAAAGTTTGTTCCTTCCTATATTGCAGTAAAATAACATTATGCTTTCCCCTCCATTCTAGGGCTTGTGAGATGTTTAGATAGGCATTTAATTAGAACCAGCGTTTTAATATCTTTGAAGACTAAACCAGAGCTAAGTTGCAGAGAACCCAAAATTGGTGTGTTTCGCCCCAATTCCTTTCTCTTTCCCTTCAGTATTGTGTTTAATGTGTGTACAGTGCCTTTCTCCAAGATTAAAACTCACAAATGATGTTTGTACCTGGTACACACAAAGGCTCCCCACAGCATGCCAGCAGACGGTATGTGTTGGAATAATTGGCTAATGAGACATCGCAGGACAGACTCCCTGTGAGACTTAACACTGCATGCAGAAGGGAGTTTCCCCTCCCACCCTCCTGTGACTGAGTTCTGTAGGCTTCTTCCTGGCCGTGCTGCATAGAAAGAAATCTATGCATGGATTTAAAAGCTTAGAGTTTTCAGTCTGGGCTGATAATGAAATAGTCAAGGAACGACTCAAAGTTTGACTTAAAGTTGAGGTTTTAAGACATCGTGTCGTAACTTTATTTTCAACTCTAATAAAACATCCCTAACAGTGAAGTAAGGAACGTAGGACAATAGCTATGAGAAATTATGTGTGAAAAAGTATGTCCCCATTAAACGTTCAGTAAACACAACTTAAAACAGCAGTGAGGTGCTATTTCTTTCTTATACAAAATCATAAAGAATAAAAATCATATTTTCTTTCTTTTTTTCTTTTTGGTTCTTTTTTTTTTTTTTTTTTTTTGGAGCTGGGGTCCAAACCCAGGGACTTGTGCTTCCTAGGCAAGCGCTCTAACCACTGAGCTAAATCCCCAACCCCAAAATTATATTTTCTGATGATGGTGTCATGGTATGGAGACAACAGATAGATTCTTTCCTGAGACAAAGTTCATTATTCCACTCAAAAATCTTTCTTCTTTCCTCCCTTCCTCCACCCACCCCGTTTCTTTGGCTTTTTGATGTTATTGCTATATAGACCAGGCTGGCCTTGAGCTCATGATCCTCCTGCCTCAGCTTCCAGAGTGCTCGGATTATAGATACACTTGCAACCACATCTAATCAAAGAATTTCTAAAAACATGTAATATGTCATTCGAAAGAAATTTACCTCGACACTGAATAGTTTGGGTACTATTAAAAAAATAACAAAAGGGAGTGTGTGTGATTTATGTTTTAAATTAAATTCATCTTGGGTTGATTAGAACGCAACTCAACCTAACACGCCACTTTAATACTTTAAAAAATCCTTTGGACTCCTAGCAACCTGCAAAGCAAAACCCGGTCTTTCTACACAGTCATGCGTGCCTTCATCTCGGCTCTGGATCCCTGTCTTCCTGCTATTTCTGCCTTCATGACAGATGCTCTCGCCCTTCCCCGCTGGGATCCATCTGCCAGGACTGCTCTTCAGTCCCTTCCCACTCATTTTTACTTTTTCCTCTTGTTTTCACTGGCCTTTGGCAAATGTCAAGTGTCCCCCACCTGATCTGTAACTGGATATGTTGTAGAGGATGACTTCGAGCCTCCGACTCCCCTGCCTTCAACCACTGAGTGTTGAGATTCTAGGCATGCACTCAACACCTGTTTATGTGTCTAGGGCTTCCTGTAGGCTGGGTGAGCAGGCCACCATCCAAGCTCTAGCTCAGCCCTGCCACCTAATCCTTATCTGATCAATTGATGGCGTCCAGAATCTTGAAATGTCTAGTCTTTAGCAGTAGTTTTCATGCTCAGCACATACGACTCAAGACAACCCTTGAATGGCTGACGCTGTCTCTCAGATTCCTGGCTTCAGCTCTGTGAGTCTCAGCTACCTGGACTACACCCTCCACATCCTCTTTTCTCAAAAAGTCCTTGTCATTGGGGATGATAACTTTGTTTTTTTCTTTTCTTGAGACCTGCTTTCTTTATGTGGCCCTGGCTGTCCTGGAACTCACTCCACAGATGTGGCTGACTTCAAATTCCCAGAGATCTGCCTGCTTCTGCCTCTATGTGCTGGATTAAAGGCAGGAGTGACCATGCTTGGTTCCTGTGTGACAGAGCCATTGAGACTATCAGGGGGGTCAATACTGAAAGTGACTCAAGCTGAATGCAGTGACCCACACCTGCAATCCCAGTACTTGGAACACTGAGAACGTACTAGTGCCGTAAATTGGCCAGCTTCCTCACCATTATGAGTTGGAGGGCAGACAGGACTATAGGGAGAGCCTTTCTCACTAACAGCAATACCACACACACGTGAATAAAGGAAAGGAGTTTCTGAGAATCAGCACCCGGTTTAGGAAATAGCCTTGTGAGCTCAATCCTGTCAAACAGATCTGTTGTGGTCTGAATGAAGAAGGCTCCCTTAGGCTCACAGGGAGGGCCATTATTAGGAGGTGTGGCCTTGTTGAAGGAAGTGTGTCATAGGAGGTGGGCTTTGAGGTATCACTCTTTGTTCTTTCTGCCTTTGGAGCCGGATGTAGAATTCCCAGCTATGTCTGCAGCACCATGTCTGCCTGCCTGCCACCATGTGTCCCACCAAGAATAATGCACTAAGTCTCTGAACCTGTATGCCATCCCCAATTCAGTGTTTTCCTTTATAAGAGTTGCCATGTTCATGGTGTCTCTTCACAGCAGTAAAACCCTAGCTGATAGCCAGGAAGTATTGCACACCTTTAATCCCAGCACTCAGGAGGCAGAGAGAAGCAGTTGCATCTATGTGAGTTCAAGGCCAGCCTGGTCTACAGAATGAGTTCCAGGATAGTGTGGGCTACACAAAGAAACCCTGCCTTGGGGAAACCAAGAAAAAACATCTAAGAGAAGATTGTTTCAGAAGTTTTGTTTTTATTATTTTACGTGTATGGGTGCTTTGTCTGCATGAATGTTCATGCACCTCATACATTCAGTGTTCCAGGAGGCTACAAGAAGGCATCAGATCTCTTGGAATTGGAATTATAGATGGTTGTGGGCTGCCATGTGGGTTCTAGGAATTGAACCCAGGTCCTCTGGAGGAGCAGTTACTGCTCTGCCACCTTTTTGCCCTCTCTCTACCCACAGAGCAGATTCAGAATTTGGTTCTAGCCTATCATGTATCTATATCTTTCTGTTGTTAGTTTGCTTGACCTTCTTATGACAGGGGCTCCTGTAGTCCAGGCTGGCCTCAAACTCATTCACACTTGAACTTAGGAACCAACTTCCTCTACCACTGAGTGCTGGGATTTGCATGTGTATGCCACCGTGCTCTTTGTGGTGTGTTGGGCATTCCAACCTAGGGTTTTGTACATGCTAGCAAACATTCTACCAATTGATCCATATCCTCAACTCACCCTCATGTATTGGAATGAGTATAGATACTTGGTTGGTTGTCCGTAGGTAGTGACAGTTTGGGTCCTAGGTAGGAATGGTAGTCTGGTCCTTCATGTGGAAAGTCATGATCCCACCAGCCATTTCAATCAAGGGAAAGAGAAGTGACATCCAAAGGAAGGAAATCCTTTTCTGTGGCAGGATCTTGTGCATCCTGGGATGGCCTTGAACAAGCTATGTATCTGAGGATGACCTCAAATTTCTGATCTTCTTGCTTCTACCTCCTAAATGCTGGGATTGTGGACATCTGCCAACATCTCCAGTTTATGTGATGTGGGAGCTAAACTCAGGGTCTCCTTTACACCGTGACCAACTTTACCAACTGAACTGCATCCCCAGGCTAGTAAATCCCGGGCGTGCTTAGATTTAGTCTCACACAGACCAGCCACCTGCACGTCTGCTTTGGAAGCCACACTTTGTCAGAGTTAATGGTCTCAGTTAGTATCTTCACTCTCAAGAAATCCTACAGAAACTTCTGAGTCTTAAAGTTAGAGGGAGATCTCCCACCAGGACAACATTATAGATCTGTGATTTTTAGCTTTTCTTACAGGGTCTATAAGTCCACTAAACAGATCAGCATTCAGTGCTTCAAATGGGCCCTGAGGAATGGTGGTATAGACAGGGAGCCCAGGTGTAAGGTATAAAGCATACGCAGTAAACTCCAGGACAGTCTATACAGTGAGATCATGACCAGATTCTATGTCTTGTCATCCAAAGTAAACTTTACTGGAAAAGAGAAAACTAATTTTATTCATTTAGTGGCTGTCAGCTAAATGATCCAAGAACAGCATGCTTTAAAAAAATACTAGGGCTGGAGAGATGGCTCAGCAGTTGGGAGCAGATTGTTCTTCCAGAGGTCCTGAGTTCAATTCCCAGCAAACCACATGGTGGCTCACGACCATCTGTAATGGGATCTGATGCCTCTTTCTGGTGTGTCTGAAAACAGCTATAGTGTACTCATATAAATTAAATAAATCAATAGATCTTTAAAAAATACTAAAGAAAAAAAAACACATTTACCTTTCTAAGGAAATAAAGTAATCACTGGCTTGCTCTCTCCTCCTATGTGAATTCTCAAGTGAACTTCAGCACTGAGGCTGTGACCAGGGAACTCAGAATTCTCAAGACTGCAGTTCACACAGGCATTTTAACTAGCGTTCAGAGAACCCTTCTGAAATGCAGAACACCGGTCCTGGCTTTGGGACCCGTTAGCATAGGGTAGCATGATAAAAGGAGCAAAACAAAGGCCTGTAGGAAGTGAATTTGCAACTCTCTGCAGGAAAGAAGTATTTTTTAAATGACACGATTTGTTTGCTATTAAATTTTATCCTGTGGGAGGTAAGACTTAGCGGGTCTGGAATTTTTTGCCTCCGTTCTTTAGATCTTGAGTTAACCCTTTATTTCACCGAACAGTGCAAGTTTCTAGTTTTCAGGGTAGGTGGGTTTTTAAATTCAGTTTTGCGTTTAGATAAGGTGCACTTGTTTCGCAGTCAGGGATTGGGCTGGCGGCTCAAAGCTGTTTTGAGCGCTTGGGCTGGTGGTGCATGGCTGTGGGGCCAGCACTTGGGAGGCCGAGGCTGGAAGAGTGTGAGTTTGAGGGAGACTTGGGCTCCACAACGCATTCAGGCCAAGATGTTGTCTCAAAAAGGAGACCGACAGACAGACAAAACAAAGCAGATCAACCCCCAAAGGCTGACTGGATAGATTTACCTTTAAAAATGCATTTTCTTTAAATTTTAAAAAGGACAGATTTTAAATAGTTATTTTTTTTTAATTAGTCAATTTGAACTATCCTCCTGTGAAGTATTGCTTCTAGCTCCGATTTGTGTCATTCCATAATAAATCGAGCCCCTTTCGGTGTTTAGGAAAAAAACTTTCCTGGTTCTTGAGCATTCTAAGCTGGCACAGTGGCATCTCTAGGCTTCCTGAAGAGATATGTTGTGATGTGTAGAGCTGTGGGCTTAACCCTTTGCCACCCTGGAGGGTCTTTGTCTTTTTTTTTTTTTTTTTTTTTTACATTTTTATTAAATTTATTCACTTTATACCCCATTATCAGCTCCTCCTCACCTCCAGGTACCCCCTGCAGATTTCCCCCCACTCCTCCTTCCACTTCTTTGAGAAGGGGAAGCCCCTCTGTAGGTATCCCCCTCCCTTGTTATCCTCTCCCACTGAGGCCATATAAGATGGCCCAGCCAAGGTAACTGGATCCACAGGCTGGCAGGATACAGATTCAGGGACAGCTCTGCTCCAGTTGTTGGGGGACCCGTTTGAAGACCAAGCTGTTCATCTGCTACATGTGTGCCCAGGGGCCTAGGGTCAGCCTTTATTCGATCTTTGGTTGGTTCAGGGTCTGGGAGGCCCTAAGGGTCCAGGTTAGTTGACTCTGTGGCTTTTCCTATGGAGTCCCGTTCTCTCTGGTCCTTCCATCCTTCCCCCAACTCTTCCACATGACTCCTGAAGCTCCGTTCAGTGTTTGGCCTGAATGAAAAGTTCTGCTTGTGGAGCACTGGGAGAGCAAGAGATTCACTTCCAGCCACAGCTTTTGGCTTTTCCCATCCTGAGGAGGGAAGGTGAGAGGGGAGGGAAATCTAAACCCTCAATAGATTCCATTCCCATCCCCAATTCTATCACCAACCCTGCACAAAAACACAAAACTCCTTTTTATGTTCTCCTTGAACAAGAAGTGGGCTTGTAAAATGCAGATTAGCTCTCAAAGGTACACAGAGAGATACAACGAGAAGATTGACCAAGGAAACGTCAGGAAGGCTAATAAAAGATGCATCACAGGGCAGAGAGAATGCTTAATCAATCCCTCAAGTCCATTGATGAGATTCCTCACACCGGCCCACCCCACACCCAGGAGCGCTTTGTCAAAGCAGCTCAGGCCAAATGAGAAACGCATGGCCAGTTGGTGCCCAGAAGTTTGGTGCTATTCATTGCTTGCCCTGCTTATTCTGAAAAACAAACAAACAATAAAAACAAAGTAATTTTTTTTGACGGTTTTAGGCAGGGTTGTCATTTAAGGGGTGAAAAGAAGAAAAGCTAAAATGTAGGCTCTTGGAGTAAGCCTCTCTGAGTAGCCAGAAAGGGACGGGGATGAGAGAGAATACATGGAACCCTCATTTGCATATCAGGCTGAATAGTGCAGTTAGCTGCATTGCAACTCTAGCTCACCCTGGCCATCCTAATAAGGGCATAGCTATATATATGGCTTACAGAATATGCAGTTCTAAGTTTGTGAGAAGAAAATAATGTAAGCCTGGCCATGTGTGGACAATGCGCTCTAAGTAAATATTACAGTTGCCAAAGGAGCAAAGGGAAATGTGACTTCCCAACTTAAGAAGATTTCTATGTGGATTCCCAGATGTTTAAACGACAGGCTAAAACTTCCTCAGCCCTGCCTCCCTCTCATGAAGTCATAAGATTTCCCTTCCCTGCATAATGTAGGACCAAGATGTTTTTAGTAAAAAAACTCATGGTTTTTCCTGCTTGTCACTTGGGCTGCAAGTCAGAGTGTTTCCTGTAGACTGAAGCCAATGTGGATTTAAAAAAAAAAAAAAATGAAAAAAGCCCCTGCAGATAATAGGAATTTGTAACTTGACTTACATTGATTTGGGGGAGAACAAAGACAGTGCATTTGGGTCTGGAGAGATGGCTCAGTGGTTAAGAGCACTGGCTGCTCTTCCTAGAGGTCCTGAGTTCAATTCCCAGCAGTAACGTTGTGAGTCACAACTCTATAATATGATCTGGCATGGAGGTGTACATGCAGATAGAGCACTCATAATAAATAAATAAATCCTAAAGACAAAACAAAGCACAGTGCCTCTAAAATGGTTGTTAGAGATCATCTTGGCAGAGCTGACACACAGGCTAATCACTTTAATCTTGTTCTTGCCGTTTAGACTTTTCTCTCTGTTCTGCTTTGTGGATCCCATGCCATGATTCTTCAAAACACTGAGTGGCCTCTGCCCAACTGTAGGCTGACAGCTATGCACATAGGTTACCCAAGGAACACTAATAGGGCTTGGGGATATAGTTTTCTGGTGGGGACACCACAGTCACATTCCTGTCTTGTGTAATTAGAGCAAGATGGTTGTTTGGTCCATCAACCCCAGCATGGACCGTAGTTCGATCAGGTGAGGTCCAGTGGATGTTGAAATAAAGGTAATTCTTGCTCAGTCAAAAAGTTGCTTTCCCTCCCATGTATAAAAACTGCCCAATGTAAAAAATGACTGCAAGGCAAGGAGCAAAACCAATCTGTTCTCACGACTTTGTTTTCTGGGCCTGGTAAGGTGGCACAGACTTTTAATGTGGCACTGAGGAGGCAGAAAGACTTAGTTTTCTATCATAGGCTTATGACAGTTGTTGGTAAGTGGGGAACCACACACATTCCAGGCCTGCCTTCAGTGATTTAGTGCCAACGACCACACTGTCACCACGATCGCATATTGGCCCTATGCTTGGTGTGCCATACCCTTTATAAAGCCCAAGCCTCCATGCCCTGTGCCTCTTTCTGTCCCTGCTCAGAGGCAGCCTTTTGTATCTACCCAGTCCCCTAGGAAATCTGCGTTGCCTGGCGTGATTTTGTGCATTCCTTGTCCCTCCAACACAGCAGTGATGCCTCCTGAGTGACGTAAATGCAATTCTTGTTAGTAGCAGCTACATCTGCCTCCATGCTTTAAAAGACGTAGTTTTAATTATGTGTATATCATGTGAGTGCAGGTAATGGAAAATATCTCATCTGGGATCCCCCTGGACCTGGAATTTTATAGGCTGTTATGAGCTGCTCGGATATGGATGCTGGGGTGCGCAACCGTCTGTTCTTATCAACTGAACCATCTCAATAGCTCAATTAAAGATTTGTTTGTTTGTTTATTTATTTATTTATTCACTTACTTATAGAACTAAGGATTGAACCTTGGGCCTCACATATGCTGGGTACCTCTCGGCCATATCCCCAGCGCTTTTTTTCTGGCTAAGGTGGTAGATCTTCTTTTTCTTTCTTGTTTGCCTGCCTTCCTTCCTTCCTTCCTTCCTTCCTTCCTTCCTTCCTTCCTTCCTTCCTTCCTTCCTTCCTTCCTTTCTTTCTTTCTTTCTTTCTTTCTTTCTTTCTTTCTTTCTTTCTTTCTTTCTTTCTTTCTCATTCTTCCCAAACTCTCTGGGTAAATTTCCCTTGACAGCATTCCGGCTGTGAGACTACTGCAGTGATTTTCGACTGAGAGGCGTTCAGAGGCCAACCATCTTGCTCTTACTGTCTAGACGACACTGAGTAAAATGAAAAGAGATTTTTAAAGAAGAAGAAGAGCACTGAGGAGAAAGCAGGAAAGCAACCCAAAGTAAACAGAACTGTGGTCATGTCCTGTGAGGCTGAGTGATCACAGCTTCAATAAAACCGAGTTCCAATGGTTTGCAAAGTAGTTACAGAGGCTCATTGCTCCCTTCTCTTCCTGTCACGTGACCTGCAATTTGGCCGTTGAAAGGCACCTTAGCTTGTTAAATAATACTCCCGGGGTCCAGCCCAGTCCTGCCAGTTAAATACGTTAAATGTGACTAAGACTGGTATTGCACCTAGGCTTGTTAGCTGCAGGCTTTGCTTACACAGTGCTTTGACATGCTTCTCTCTCTCCCAGTTTTAGAAGTACGATCTCCCTGTTGCTCTGACTGTATGGGAAGGAGGAAAGGGGCTTATTTTGTTTGCATCTGTATGATCCTCAGAAATCCCTTTGTTTATCTACGATGCATACAGACAGCCGATGATATAAATGGAAGAAAGTCTGTTTAACAGTGGAATGAAGGAATAGTTCTGAAGAAGAAAAAAAAATCATAAATTAGAACATACGCAGTCCGATCAAATTGTATTCATTTATTTATTTTTAAATAAAAATGGTGAATTTAAATAACAAAACCATCATTGAGACTCAATTTGCCTAGAGGCTACAGGGAGACTATCAAGACAGTTCCTGAGACGGAACTGATGACGTGACCATTTACACATCTTTTTTTGTGTGCCTGTCGCTCGGGATTTAAACTTTAAGACCATATCAGGGATACCTGTGAGTTGAGGTCTCTGTGCTTTCTTGGAAGGAAGAAGCAAAGATAGGTCTGTGGTCTTAAAGACAGCAGCAGAGTTGGTGTGGACTCAAGATTCTTAACTGCACACCGCCCTGCTGACCACGTTGATGTTAGAGTTCTAGTAGTCCTCCAGCTGAGGAGAGACTGTGAATGGCTTCAAGTCAGATCTTACTACTCTTTCAGATTCCCATGTCTCATGAAGGAAGATGAAGCATGATTTTCAGACTTCTTGAATTTTGGGATTGTGATAACAGCTGAAAACATAAATGCTGCTGTTGAAGTACAATATTAGAAAGAGAGGCTTGAGACTGGTCACAGTCTGTGTTTTATTGCTTTGTTTTGGCAGGGCTGGGGGCTGACCTTGGGGTCTATCCTCAACCTGAGTTAACGTTCTAGAAAAGGATGCTTTCCCAGACAGAAGAACAATCGTTGGGGTTTCCCCAAACAGCACATAGGGAAATGGCCACTTTCATAACAAGTATTTTAAAGATTGAGAGAGAGAGAGAGAGAGAGAGAGAGAGAGAGAGAGGAAGGAGACAGAAAGAGTCTGAGAGAGACTGAGAAAGAGGGCTAGAGAGATGGCTCATGGGTTAAGAGCACTTAATGCTCTTCCAGAGGTCCTGAGTTCAATTCCCAGCAATCATATGGTGGCTCGCAACCATCTGTGATGGTATCTAATGCCCTTTACTGATGTGTCTGAAGACACAGTGTACTCAAATACATAAATAAATAAATACATAAATAAATAAATGTGTTTTTTTAAAAAAAAGAGTGAGAAAAGACTGGTTTATTTTATTGATGTGTGTGGGCATTTTGCCCGCGTGTCTATCTGTGCTTCGCTGTCATTGCCTGTGCTCATGAGCGTCTCTCAGGTCCCCTGGACTGGAACTGTAGATTGTTGGGAGTCACCATGTGGCACTGGGCATGGCACCCAGGGCCTCTGCAAGAACAAGAGCTCTTAGCCAAAGATTACGAAGAGGATTTATTTTGTATTTCTGAGCAGGTATGTTTCTATGTGGGTGTCCATGTGTGCAAGTAAAGATACCCAGGGGAAGGTCAGAGGATACCAGAGCCCTGGAGCTGGAGTTTGTGACATGTTTGTACACTGCCTGACATGGCTGCTGGGAACTATATTTGGGTTTTGGGCTCTTAAGCATGAAAGCATCTCTGTAGTCTCTATAAGAAGTATTGTACACCTTAAAATCAACCAGTCTTCCTCCCTCCTGCCTTCCTTCCCTCCTTCCTTTCTTGTTTCTTTCTGACACAAGGTCTCATGTAGCCCCAGCTAGCCCCAAACTTGCTATGTAGCTGAGGATAACCTTGCCTTGTTTTTATGTGTCACTGGGGATCAACCCAGGGGTTTGTGCAAGCCAGGTTAGCACTCCCCCAGCTGAGTTACACCCCTAGAATATTTTATATCTTTAGATTGTGATGCAGCCTCTGCTAAGACATTAGGCCCCTAAAAGTATTAGAGTCATTCTTGTTTTTCTTTGTCTCCATGGGGCCCTGGGAGGTCTTCTGGATAATCAACAAATAATCTATCTTCATGACTCAATTTTCATATCAGTTTTACCTCTACTCTGGACTGAGTTCTTCTTCTCAAAATTTTAAACCTAATCTTGGGAGAAATGTTTCAGCTACCCTTACCCCTTTACTTACTTCCGTAAGATTTGGTGCATCATAATATATCACCTCCCGCAAACCAAACTCTAATAGGTGGATTCAGAGATGAATCGAGAGGCCCAGCAACTTGTGAAGGTCTCCTGACAATGCAAATAGTGTTAATAGTGCTATGAGCTGGTGAGATATCCAGGAGCTAAAGGTGCTCACTACCAACCCTGAGGACCCTAGTGTGAGCTTTGAGACTTATATAGTAGAAGGGAACTATATCCCCACAAACAGCCATAGCTTAAGCACTTGCATTCACATATACATGCACACACACGCACACACACACATACGCACACACACACATACACACAGACACACAGACACACACATACACACATGTGCACACACACACACACACAGACACATACACACAAGAGCCAATAAAAAAACAAAAAAAAAGTATTGCTAAGTTGGAGAACTACTGTTTTTCAAACACTGTTAGATGTCATGTGGGAATTGTTGCTGTGATGGGTTCAAACATGATTCATGCCTTCTGTGAGCTTAAAGCATAGTGCACAGAGTGCCGTATTCATTAGTATTTCACTTTTATCACAGGGCAGAATATTGAGCCCAGAACTCTGTTAGTCTGTCAGTATACAACGGAAGTAATAAGTTAGGACATCATGGAAGCTATGACATTTGCCGACTCCATTTTCTGAAACTACTAGTATGTATTGAGTTATTGAGTAAGTGAAAACAAGATTTCCCTGTTATAATCACCATCTTTCTTTGTAAAACTCAAGATATACAAACCTATAAAACAAGATTCTGTTGTAAAAATATAAAAATAATAAAAGTGTCGGTTGTCTTTTATCCTGCTAGGTTCAGCACCATGGTGCTCCAAGATATCTGCTAGATCCCAACTCCGCGGCGGCCCACTGTCTCTTGCCACCACATACTTTCCTACACTCAAACTGTCACATAAGAGAACACATAACACAATAACCTTTGACCTAATTGGTAAGGTATAATTGCCCACTTAAACATACAAAGCCCGGTACCTCCATCCCTTAGGAACATTAATAACCTGTAATACACAGGAGCAGAATCTTTTTTTTTTTTTTTTTTTTTTTTTTTTTTTTTGCTTTTCTTTTTTTCGGAGCTGGGGACCGAACCCAGGACCTTGTGCTTGCTAGGCAAGCGCTCTACCACTGAGCTAAATCCCCAACCCTACAGGAGCAGAATCTTAACATCACCTGTCATGGCTTCTCACCCTGTCTCCATCTCTCCCTCTCTCCTCTACTCTCCTCCTCTTCCTTCAAACTTCTCTCCCACCCACCTTCCTTCTCTTCCAATGACAGGCCTCCTTCTATCCTGTACTTGCCCCTCACCTGTACTTTACAGATTCAATGGGGAGAAGGTTCTGGTGAAGTCACCTGATTCCCGAGTATGTGACTAGGCAGCTGTCCTTGGGGCAGTGGAATTAGCATCATAATACAGATAACTTCAGGGCAAACCACAAGATTCATTTTTATTTTTATTTTTATTTTAAGATGTGTATATCCCACTATGTTACCCCTGGTGGTTTTGAATTTGTAGTCCTCCTGCTAGAGAACCTGGCTTTGGAAATAAAATGTTATCTATCTATCTATCTATCTATCTATCTATCTATCTATCTATCTATCTATCTATCATCTATCTAGTACTGGGGATTGAATCCAGGATCTTGTACAAGATTTTTTTTTTTTATGTAATAAACCATAAACCAAACTAGGAAATACTCTGGAAATTGTTTTCCAGATTAAATTATATGTTTGTATATATTTTTGCTTTATTAATATACCAGAGTTTTACCTGGATGTGGTAGTACACGCCTTCATTCCCAGCATTCTGGAGGCAGGACTATCTCTGAGTTTCTTTTACTACAGAAGGATTTCCAGGATAACCAGGGCTACACAGAGAAACCCTTTCTGGAAGAACAAACAAATAACAAAATGGCTTACATTTTTTTTTATTCAAACCACTAAACATCTAAGTAAAATGTAAAGTTCAATGTTTTAGATTTTTCTTCCCCATAATCGTCTGAAATACTTAGTCTGAAGCTTTCCTTCACTGAGCTAAAGTTTACTAATCTTTGATCTTTGTGTGTGTGTGTGTGTGTGTGTGTGTGTGTGTGTGTGTGTGTGTGTGGGCACACATGTGTACATGTGTATGTGAAGGCACATGTGTGGCGGTCTCATGGCAATCGTGGATATTCCTTCTTACTTTCCATCTTGGTTGAGGTAGGGTATCTGCTGTTTTTTCCTCTCCCAAGGCCAGGCTAGATATTATTTAGCTCTGGCTGGCCCAGAATTCAATAGTGTAGCTCACAATGGTCTTCAGCCTGTGGCCATTCTCCAGCTTCTGTCTCCAGAGTTCTGTAATTAGAGTCTGAGCTCTCACACCTGGTTAGATTCACTTTCAAAAGAGTAAAAAAGAACACTACTGTTTTCTTTGATAAACCTCCAAAGTCTAGAATTTAAAAAGAAATCACTGGGATTGGAAAGAAAGACTTTTCTCAGTGAGCTTTGAAAGGAGGGTAACCCAGTAGCACTTGAGCATCTCCTGGTACAGGCACTATTCACACTGGAGCATCTTCACAGCCCATACATCTGATATCAAAGTCAGAGGAGAATGTGTTTCTAGATCCAGAAGACCCTGCTTTCCAATGTTCAGTATCATCATACTTACCATGATTTAAAAGAGGAAATAAATCATGACGGTTATTCCATCAGCAAAACAAAATGAAGGTGAATATTTTGCTATAGAGTTCATTATTTGATACGATCCTTTGACCCCAAAGCACTCCTCAGAAACTCTCAATTAATACGTACACGGAGTGACTTTTGGTCTCCGTAGCCTCTGTATACTGTCTCTGTCCAATCACTTAGATGTCTTTTGACCTACATTCTCAGACCTCCTGCCGCTTCCCTTAGAGACACTGAAACAATGGTGAGAGTTTATCTGGCCGTCCTCCCTGTGACCACCATTAACCAACAGAGGCGAGTAAACACTGATAAGACATCAGAGGGCCTTCTGCAATGCCTTAGCTCTTGGAAAAGCTTCAGGCCCTCATTCTTCAGGAAGAGAGAAAAAGATCTCCCCTGCCCCCATCTCTGTTCTGCTCCCTACCCAGTAGCACACCAGATCATCAAAGCTCAGGTTAATGGTGGTCTTGGTTTCTTCAGATAATTCAAGGTCTGTTTCCTCTTTGGGAGCCATTTAACTACTCATTCAGGATGGTCTCACAAGGTGAGGTTCCGATAAGTCCCCCCACACTTGGGGGCCAGGCTCCCCCCACTTAGCTGCTCCCCTGTCTGCCTTCATGCTTCTGCTTCCTTTGATCATAAAGAGGTTCATGAGAACCGCACGTTAGAGAGAGCCTGCCCATGAGCTTCGGCTTTGCTCTCCTCCAAAGTGGGTCTCATCTCACGCTTTCAGAAGCAGAACCGAATACAGGATTGTTGAGTACAATTGGGCTTCAAATGCGCTTCACGGAGAGCATCTGCGAAGCGGCAGAGGTAAGGGCCACCCTGGGCCTGGAGACACAGACCTGTGAGCTCAGTTCTTGGGGATCGAGATCCAAGGAGCAGGAGGAGTTCAAGTCTCGTCTCAGTTACATAGGAGTTCTAGGCCAGCTGGGGTCGGGTGAGATTATATGAGAGAGAAGCGGGGAGGGGAGAGGAAGAAAAGTGAAGACAGACTTGTCAGCTGGAGTTCTTATCAGCAGGGGATGGTGGAGTGGTGGAGGAGATATGGAGGACATGGCCCTAGGTTCAAACCACAGGACTGCAGAAAATCACCCCAAATCTACTAGAGTTGTATTAAAAGCATAGAGCGTCGGAGTCTATGGAAAAGAGCTCCAAATGAATCAGTGCTGGGTGTGAGCCCACACTTACAATCCCAGTACTTGGAGGCTGACAGGAGAATCAGCATGTGTTCTAGGCTGGTCTGAGCTAAACAGTAAGTTCAAAGCCATCCAGGACTACATGGTAAGAGCCGAAAGAGCTGGTCCCCCACACCAAAACAAGAACCAAACAAAACAATTTAAAGAAAGAAAAAAGAAACCAGGCTTGTTGAGATAGCTCTTCAGGTAGAAGTACTTGCCCAGATGCCTAATGGACTGAGTTAGGTCCCTGGAAAGATAACCTCTGACCTCCATGCATGTGTTAGGGCATGTACCCATGCTCTCTAGGAATACAGCCCAGAAGAGAACTTGTAATACTAGAGGGATAGCGGTTGCTCTGTATTGATTAAATGTTTACGTTTTGTAACATATACATAACACAGACACACATATCCCATACAAATATGAAAATGTGAAAAAAAAATTAAAGAGCTGAGTCACCCAAGTAGACACGAACATTTCAGGGATAAGAAAGCATGAGCCATACGTACAGCAGCCTACCCCAGCCTTCCCACCTTTTCCTTGAACGCCTGTGTGCACGCATGCCTGTGTAAACAGTGCGTGGGTGTGTAGCCAAAGGACAGCCTTGGTTATTTTCTTTGGAGATGCTGTGCACCTCTTTTGGCCTGCTGCACCCTGGTTGGAGTAGCCCGGCTGGCCAGCAATGTCACAGAATCCTCCTGTCTCCATCCTCCCAGCACTGAGATTGCCAGTGTGGCCACTGGAGCAGCCCTTGGCCCGTGTGCTGAGGATGGAACCTAGGTCCCGTGCCTGAACTACAGTGCTCTGCTGACCGAGCCATTTCCCAGGGCCTTAGTGTTTGCAGAGTTCATGTTAAGAAACTGTAATAGGACTGGAGAGACGGCTCGCAGTTAAGAGCACTTACGGATCTCGGTGAGAGGAGCTGGGCTCAGCTCCTAGCACTTGTATGGTGGTTCACAGTCTTGTACAACTACAGTTACAGGGGATTCTCACATACCCCTTCTGTCTCAGTTAGACACAGTTACTGCTGTGAAGAGACACCATGACCAAGGCAACTCTTAGAAGGACAAAGCTTAACGGGAGCTGGCTTCCAGGTTCCAAGGTTCAGTCCATTATCATCAAGGTGGGAGCATGGCAGTGTCCAGGCAGGCATGGTGCAGGAGGAGCTGAGAGTTCTATGTCTTCATAGAAAGACTGCTAGAAAAGTATTGACTTCCGGGCAGCTAGGATGGGGGTTTTAAAGCCCATACTCGCATTGACGCACCTACTCCAACAGGGCCACACCTCCAAATAGTGACACTCCCTGGGCCAAGAATATTCAAACTATGACACCTTCTAACTTCCATGGGCATCCTACCATACATGTAGGGAAACACACACACACACACACACACACACACACACACACACACACACACCTCTAAAGCAAAACAAACACATGTGCAATTGTGTTATGAAACAAACAATTAAATAATACAGGGCAACCACTATCCCTCTAGTATTATAAAATTATAAATGCTCTTCTGGGCTGTATTCTTAGCTGTCCTCCAGAGTATTACAGGACAGGCCTGGTGCCGAGTAAGGGATTTGAAGGTCAGTGTGGCCAAGCCTGGGAAGAGGAGCCCAGCCTGAGATGTGTGTGGCAATCTCTTAGGTATCAGATTTTTTTCAGGGTCTTGTTGGTGACTTTCAGGGATTCTAACTTGACCATCGAGGCAGAAGGGTACCTGGTAGGATATGGAGTGTAGGAGGGGTAGATGGGGTGACAGGAAGTTAGGTGTTTACTGAGCAGATGAAAAAGAGAAAGATTTACTTTTGTTTTAGATGTTTGACTGTCTTGCCTGATTCTATGTCCGTGTCTCTTGTGTATGCCTGATGCCTGCAAAGGACAGAAAAGGACCAGGAATCCCTGGGGACCTGAATTACAGATGGCTGTGAACCACCATGTGAATGTTAAGGACTGAATTCTCTGAAAGACACAAGTGCTCTGAACCTCTGAACCGGTTCTCTAGACCCAGGAGCAGATGTTTTGAAAAGGTCACTCGGGTTCCATGGCAACCAGCAAAGGGAAGAGAGTCGGTGCGGACATGCGGACCACAGAGGGGAGGCTCCTCAGCTGTCCTCATGAGAGATGGCCCTCTATTACTCTACCAGTGAGGGGTCAACTCCAGAGACCGGAAGTACAAAAGGCCAGACAGAGGCGAATGGTAGAAAAAGGCTAAGCAGAAGGCATTACTAAGAAGGAAGGACCAGAACTGCAGAAACACGAGACTGTGACCTTTGCTAACATTGATGAGACTGTGATAGACCATGGAACTTTTGAAGTTGAACTAAGTGTATTTTGCATTATGCTATGTTTAGCCATGGTCCCACAGACTTGTGTTTGAACAAGCCCATGGGAGCGAGGGAGTGGAATGTGTTGGTTTGAATATGCTTGGCCGAGGGAGTGGCAGTATTAGGTGTGGCCTTGTTGGAGTAGGTTTGGCCTTGTTGGAAGAAGTGTGTTAGGGGTGGGCTTCGAGACCTTCTCCTAGCCATGTGGGAGTCAGTCCTCTCCTAGCTGCCTTCAGGTGAAGATGTAGAACTCAGCTCCTCCTGCAGCATGCCAGTCTGAACACTGCCATGCTCCCGTCTAGATGACAATGGATGAACCTCTGAACCTGTAAGCCAATTAAACGTTGTCCTTTATAAGAGTTTCCTTGTTCGTGGTGTCTCTTTATGCCGAGATGGAAATCCTCACTAAGACAGATGGTGACAGAAGAGGCAAGAAAAGTGGATGGATTAGGTCTCTAAAACTCTTTGCATTTTAAAAAGTATGTGAAAAGATAAAGGAATGGAGGAAGGCTAAATATAAGGAGAGATCATGGCTTATTTTGGTGTGTGGAATAAAGCTAGTTTTCCTGTTATAGTTTTGTTTTTTGAGACAGATCTCCCTATTGTAGACTAGGCTGGCCTCAAACTCACAGAGATCTACCTGTGGTGGTTTGAGTATGCTTAACCCAAGGAGTAGAAAGCATTATTTGGTGATGTGGCCTTGTTGGAGTAGGTGTGACCTTGTTGAAGTGGGGGTGTCACTGTGGGCTTGAGCTTTAAGACCTTCATCCTAGCTGCCTAGAAGCCAGTCTTCTCCTAGGGGCCTTCAGATGAAGAGGTAGAACTCTCAGCTCCTACTGCACCATGCCTGCCTGGACTCTGCCATGTTCCTACCTTGATCATAATGGACTGAACCCCTAAACCTGTAAGCCAGCCCCAATTAAATGTTCTTATAAGAGTTGCCTTGGTCATGGTGCCTGTTCACAGCAGTAAAACCCTAACTATGATACTGCCTCTGCTTCCTGAGTGCTGGGATTAAAGGTATGAGTCATCTTCCCTTGCTGTTGCTTGATTTTTAATATGACCCTTATAATCAGTAGTGTTGAAGGGACAAAATATAATTCATCTTAGGAAAACTGGAAAAAGAAGAAAAAATATTCTTTTCCTTTTTTGGTGTTTTGAAATGGGGTTTCTCTGTGTTTCATTGTCCTAAAATTTGCTCTGAGGGATCAGGCTGACTTTGAACTCACAGAGCTCTGCCTGCCTCTGCTTCTTGAGTTCTGGTACTACAGGTGTGAGCCATCAGTATCCAACTCAAAACATAGAAAATATTAACTGAAACTTGGTGTTGGCTGTGTGTCAACTTGACACAAGCTGGAGTTATTGCAGAGAAAGGAGCCTCCCTTGAGGAAATGCCTCCATGAAATCCAGCTATAAGACATTTTCTCAATTAGTGATCAAGTGGGGAGGGCCCAGCCTGTTGTGGGTCATGCCATTCCCTGGGCAGGTCGTCCTGGGTTCTTTAAGAAAGCTGAGCAAACCAGGGGAAGCAAGCCAGTGAGTAACATCTCTTCATGGCCTCTGCTTCAGCTCCTGCTTCCTGATTTGCTTGAGTCCTGACTTCTTTTGGTGATGAACAGTAATATGGAAGTGTAAGCTGAATAAACCCTTTCTTCCCCAACTTGCTTCTTGGTCAGATGTTTTGTGCAGGAATAGAAACCCTGACTAAGACACTTTTTTTATATGCAACAAAATATATCAAGAAATTAGGATTAATTAATTCAGGTGTTTTCAATATTGATTTAAACTTCCTTGTTGTTGTAAAAATATAAAAAATAAAAAAAGTATGGTTGTCTTTTACCTCAGTAGGTCTGACACGGCAGTGCCCCAAGGTATCTGCTAGATATCTTGGCGGAAACACATCCCAACTGCGTGGCGGCAGCCGTGTCTCCAGCCACCGCACACTTTCCTACACTCAAACCCTCACATAAAAGGACACACAACACAATAATCTTTGAGCCAACTGATAAGATATAATTGCCCACCTAAACATACAAAGCCCAGCACCATCCATCCCTTAGGAACATTAATAACAACCTGTAAGTACACAGAGCAGAATCTTAATATCATCTGCCATGGCTTCTCTCTCTGTCCCTCCTGTCTCTTCCTCCTTTCCGTTCCACTCTCTTCCTCTTCCTTCAAACTTCTCTCCCGCCCATCCTTCCTTCTCCTCCAATGACAAGCCTCCTTCTGTCCTGTACCTGCCCCTCACCTGTACTTTACAAATTCAGTGGGGAGAAGGTTCTGGTGAAGTCACCTGATTCCTGAGTAGTGACAAGGCAGCTGTCCTTGGGGCCGTGGAATTAGCATCAAAATACAGATAACTCCAGGGCAGACCACAACACTTCCTTGTGTAAATAGGTCACAGAAGACTTAATACTAAAGGTGATACATTGGATACTTAATAAAAATTACCATTGTTAGACCAGGTATGGTGGCACGTGTCTTTAATCTCTGGGGACTCATGGGCAGATGGGTGGATCACTGAATTTGAGACCAGCCTAGTCTGCAGAGTGAGTTCCAGGATAGCCAGGGCTACACAGAGAAACCCTGTCTTGAAAATCTAAACAAAACAGATCACTCCCAGACCCCCACCCATTTCTGAGACACCGAAGCTTTCTTTGAGGCAATAGAGAGTGTTGCCATCCAACTTAGAACTGAAGGAAGGACACCATGGAGAGAGCCTGAACAACTGGATCTGCAGGATGTTGAAATGTGTTTTCCGCATGGCTGCAGCTGAGTTACATCACGTAAACCACAACAAATCACAACAAAAGCAAAGCACCCGTGCTGCGTGTTTTCATCCCAGCACAAGAGAATGTTTTCAGTGTTGAAGGGCATTTTCTATGGCTGTCAGGGCTGTGAGTTTAGTCATCGCTCAGTTTACAACACTAGGCTTCCTGTATGGGAAGGGCTCCAGGCTGTAGACAGGCGAGTTGACAGGAAAACTCGTTCTATTTCCTTCCAGAATAGCCCAGGGTCATCCAGTCTTTCCTCAACTTTTATTCAAAATGTGTCTTAAAGTTATCTGTTAAAAGCTTTCTTGACCCAAGGCTAGAGGAAAGGAAGAGCGGGGTGGGGGGGGGGGGGGGGGGGTGGGAGAGGACAGGAAGGAGGGCTGCAGGGAGACTCAGTGGCTAACAGAGGTTGCTGTTCTTGAAGAGAACCTGAGTCAGTTCCCAGCACCCATGTCAGGGGGTTCACAACTACCTGTAACTCCAGGTTTCGAGGACATAGCTCCCTCTTGTGGACTCCAAGGGTACCTCACTCACGTATACCCACTTGCAGATAAACACACACATACATGCACACAAACATAAAACCAACCTTTGTAAAAAAAAAAATTAAGCCACTTTAAAATCTTTTTTTAAAAAAAATAATATCATTCCCTTTATTTTGGTTGATAATCATACCCAGTGCATTTAGCTAGTATGAAGGCCTGAAGAAAAAAATGACAGGAGAATGTCGTGTGTGTGTGTGTGTGTGTGTGTGTGTGTGTGTGTGTATGCATGTGCATGTGTGTGTTGTATGTATGTCTGAGTTGTTATTTCTAGTAGAACATTTTCTGATCATGTTTTTCTACTCTGTTCTCTGAACTTTCCCAGATCCTCCCAGGTTCACTGTACTTTTGCCATTATATATACTTACCACAGTGTGTTATGTGTTTACGAAGCATTTCCCCAAAAGATCAGCACTCTATAAGGCTATCCTGTCCATGCCCCTTAGGTTGCACTGCACAATTTCTGGCCCATTGCTGGGAGCAGTACAACTTTAATGGGTAAAGTTATAACAAAGATGAATGTAATCTGATTTTCCTCAAATTCTAAAATAAAATGTGATAAACATTGAATGTAACCTAGAGAACCAGGTATTTAAGCGGCCCCTGTACCAGGATTGGTGGAGAAAGGAGGCTCAGAAGTTTGAGGGCTCATCCTTAGGCACATTGAAGTTGAAATCCAGCATGATTACATGTCTAATAAGTATGCAGTTAAGATTAACTAATTAATAGATTTAGTATCTGTCTCAAAAGACCCTCTTCCTCCTCCTCCCCCTCCTCCTCCTCTCCCTCCTCCTCCACTACCTCCTCCTTTTCCTTCTCTTCCCAGCCTCAACGCAGCAAAAACAACTAATTGGTGAGGAGGAGGAAGGAGAGGAGGAGGAGGAGGGAGAGGAGGAGAAGGAGGAAGAGAGAGGAGGAGAAGGAGGAGGGAGAGGAGGAGGAGGAGGGAGAGGAGGAGGGTCTTTTGAGACAGATACTAAGTCTATCAATTAGCTAATCTTAACTGCATATTTTTTAGACATCAAGGAACTAAATGCTGTTTCAGGGAGTAAAACCTTGCCTTCTGTAAGACACAGTTTTGCAAAGGACATTAGGCACGTATAGACCAAATCAACAGTGCAGCACAGTACATGGAAGTTTTCATTGACATGAGCAAACGTGATGCATTGTTTTCTGGAATTAAACTTTATTGAGTTCACTATTGTTCTACCTTTTAAACATAGTATGTAGCCAGGTATGGCAATAATGATCTTTAATCTCAACACCGAGGAGGCAGAGGCAGATCTGAGTTTAAGGCTAGCCTGGTCTACATAGTGAGTTCCAGTACATCCAGAGCTATGTAAAGAGATCCTCTCCTGTCTCAAAACAACAACAAGGTGGTTTGTATTTGCTCTCTGGTTCTTGAGTCCACATTTGGCTGCTATCAATGTAGGAGGAATCTTGGGAGGGGGAATCTTTGAGAACCTACATAAGTAAGCAAAGAATACTTCAGAAGAAACAGAAATTCCAGGAGACAGATACAAATGAGGATGACCTCACTGTAGAAATTCAGGGAGCTCATGTGGCATTCTGATGAGAGTAGGGGACTGGAATATTGTGTGTGTGTGTGTGTGTGTGTGTGTGGTCATGTGTCAGTCAGAAGACAGCTTGCATGTGTGTCAGTTCTCTTCACCACGTTGCTCTTTCTGGATCAGACTCAAGTCATTAGGTTTGGCGGCAAGCCCCTTTACCTGCTGAGCCATTTTGACAGCCCATGGAGTTTCCTCTTTTTCTGTGTTCAGGTAACACAAACAAGGAATAGGCAGTTTCACTCTCCTTCAAACTTGCTTCCGTTGTCACCGTTGCACATGGTGTTCCAGTGGACACTGAAGAGTCAGTATGGAGGACTCCGCATATTTCAGTGTTTCATTAGGTCACAGATACCTGGCATGCAAAGGCTTCTAGGAAAAAGGCTAACCTGTAAATTCTGCTTCTGACCTCTCTTCCCAAATTTAGGGCAAGCTCGCCTTTACTCAGTTAAATCACCGAGAGTGAGGAATGAGCAGAGCACACAGTAGAATGCTTTTCTGTCTATTGTAAAGCACAAATAAAGTGTTTACCTACTGGGAACACGACACCTACTCTAGAGTCCCTGGCTCTTTCCTATCTTGTGGTCTCATTGTCCTGGTGGATCTTTCCCTTATCTGTGCAAACATTTTTCTGTCTTTGATGCTTGCTCTCTGCGTGGACATGAGAGAGGCCCCTGTTTAAATACAATGCCTGGCCATCATATTTCTCCAACTCTTAGCTTTTGTTTACTGCCTCTTAAATGCTTCACAGGATGGAGACAGTAAGAAGAGCTCCACCCCGGGGCAGTGGTAGCCCAACCGAGCCACAGTTTCATGGTTTAGTACTTGGCCATTTGAATGTTGCTCTGAAGTCAGGAGAACTTTGTTTTTATTAATAGTGATTAAATTCAAAGAGGATTCCTATTTCGAATATTCCCTCACACAGGGAAAAAACACATGTACTGGATCTTCATGTTTATAAGTAAATTTGTGATGTAGACTCCCTAAGGCCTGAGAGTTGCAGTAAACACCAAACCCCATTGCATGGTTTTATTTGAGTTTTTCGTGTGTGTGTGTGTGTGTGTGTGTGTGTGTGTGTGTGGTGTGTGTGTGTGTGTGCGCGTACACTCGCGTGTGTATGGTGTTTAATCCAGGTTGTCCTCTAACTTCCCCCATGGCTGAAGATGATGACCTTGCTCTTCTGTTCTTCCTGCTGCCACATCTAAAGCATGTTCCACCATGGCCAGCTTTAGCCCAAGGTTTTAGGTGTCATCCCATAGAATGTTAGAAAGACCTCTTCTCACATCTCTCTCCAAATCTATCCTGACGATGCTCTTCATGAATTGCCAAGTACCTCCCATTCCAGTCGACACAGTATGAAGTAAGATAAGGTGATGGGAGTGGACTGGTCAGTGGCCAGTGTTTTAGGTCATTCTGCTTGCCAGATCATCATACCTGGTGGACTTAAAGGGGACGTCAAGGCCTTCCAACACAGGCAGTCTTAAAGTCTTGTTCAGCTGCACTTGTCCCCAGCATAGGATACCATGCTATCTCTTATTTAAGAACCCTGCCAAGGTCTCTCCTATCCTGGTCTTTCAGGGGGAACATCGAAATGAAGAGAATTAATCCTGTAGCAGTCAGAAAAGGTGGAAAAGACCCAGACTTATCTCTGCTTGTCTGCTCTGTTTGTTATTTGAGAGTCTCTTGTCACCACTGCTAGCCTCAAACTCCTTATGTATTAAAGGTGAATTTGAATTCCTGATCCTTCTGCCTCCTCTTTCTGAATGCTGGGGTTATGGGCATGCACCACTGTTCTACTTTCTGGGTGTCTTAAAAAAATGTAATATCCCCCCCACCTTTTCTATGTAGCAAGTACGTTGAACTTTTTGGCATTCTGACCTGAGAACTAATTGGTTAAGTCTGCTAAATAGTCGGTCCATAGTTCTATGTCTATCAACATAGGGTAGGGTTCCATTTGTATTAAATCTTGTCTGAGTACAGGAAGCACAGAGCAGAGAGGGACCCAGTGAGTGGGTCTCACACGGCTGGGACTCTGTGGCCAGCCATGGAGACCTATATGTGTGAGTGTGTGAGTCTCACTTCAGGAGAGTTGGCCATGGTTGGCAATCTCACGCCTTCTTTCTGTCTCTGTGATAATGCCAACACTTAATATCCACCAGTTGTAAGGACTTAATATCCACCGTCATGATAAACATAGAGATTGAAATCTTAGGAAGTAGAAGGGTAAAGAATGTCAGGTCCCCTTACATGCTTACTCACTTTGCTTCGCAGAAGCTCATCTGTGGGAGCTGAGACGGGACCGCAGCTAGAGGCGTCTGCCACGAAGCTGCCGACCTGAGTTCAGTCTCCCATTCCTGCAATCTGTTCTCTGATCTCCATACACAAATTGAGTCACGTGCATGCACACATGCATGCAAAATAAGTAAGGAAAGAAATGTAATAAACACTTAAAAAGCCTCTGCTCAAGGACCCTTAAGTCTGTGAACTTTATCACTTTAGGCCTTAAAATTTTTGAAGCAATGATAATGTTTCTATTTGATAGGGACACTTCAAATTTCTACATTTGGGCTGAGAAAATATAGTCTTGTCTTTAGTATTTATTTCAGAAGTCCTTAGTAAGTTCTATAATGAAGTCTTTCTTACAGAAGCAGCAGTGACATAGTTGATTTTAGTTTTACAACGGAAGAATTGTAGCTTATGAATCACATTGTGCATATCCAGCTGAAAGGAAAGCAGTTTCAAAGTCTTGTTCTTGGAGCTGGCACGGTGGCTCAGTAGTTAAGGGCGTTTGTGTTGCAGAGGACCTGAGTTCAGGTCTCAACATCCTGGTGACTCGGCTTCCTGTGATTCTGGCTGTGGGGGTCTGGCCTTTGTGGGCACCTGCACTCATGTGAACATATGTGCATACAGATACATACATATGTACGTAATTTTAAAAGATCATTGTTCATTCATTCATTCATTCATTCATTCATTCAAGTGTGTGAGTGTTCTGCATGTACAGCAGCTGCAGGCCAGAAGAAGGTATCAGATCCCTTTATAGATGGTTGTGAGCCACCATGTGGTTATTAGGAGTTGAACTCAGGACCTCTGGAAGAACAGCCAGTGCTCTTAACCACTGAACCATCTCACCAGCACCCCATCTATTTATTTATTTATGTACCCCCTCCTTTTTATTTTTGGTCAGAGCTGGAGATCAAACTCAGAGTCTTAAGCATGCTGGGCAAGTACTCTACCACTGAGACTGTTCTTGTCTCTAGTTAGATTATAATACATATATTTTCTCTTTCTTGAAAGATTTTACTTCAACTGTATTCCTTTTTATTACAGCAAGCGCTCATAATCGGCATTATAAATATCTTGGGACAAGGATGTCAAAAAGAAAGTAGGAAGCCCGGTTCCCCGTGTTGAGTCCTAGTGATTATGATCTGAAGACTGTTTTAATGTCCTTGGTCTTGGGGGCCTTGAGCAATCCCAGCAGGCATTCTGAGGGGAGCCTCTGTGCATTCACAGGTGGCCGGGGTCATGGTTACATTGTTTCAATTCTGTGTTCTTCCTCTGAGCATTTTTTCTTTTTAAACTCTTTTCTTTTCCTTTTCTTTTCCTTTAGGTGGAGGTCCTCATCTGTAACAAACAAACAAACAAACAAACAAAGTTAACTACTGAGAAAAAAAGTAGAAACTGCCTTTAGTTATTGGAGGCCCTGGTTACAATGTGGTTTTATCCCTTGACGGAGGAAGAGGACAGAGTGGGGCTATGGTGGTGAATCCCTGGACTGCGTGCATTTGGTGAGCAATCCCAGCACTGAGGCCAATGAGGCAACAGGACTTTTATGAGTTTGAGGCCAGCCTAAGCTACATAATAAGCTCCAAGCTAGCACAGATGCACACACACCCACCCACCCACTCACCCACCCACACACACACACACATACACCCACCCACACACACCCACACCCACCCACACCCACACCCACACACACACACACACACACACACACACCCACATCCACATCCACACACACACACACACTTAGACACACATCCACATCACACACACACACACTTACACCCACATCCACATCCACACATACACACACTTAGACCCACATCCACATCCACACACACACACACTTAGACCCACATCCACATCCACACTCACACACCCACATACATACACACACACACACACATATACACACACCCACCCATAGACACACACACACACACACTCACTCCAAACAAATGAATAAAGTTATTTCTTATTTAACTGGACAATGCTAGCCCTAGGCATTTTATTTTTCTTGTTAAAGTTTGACTTTGTTCTCATTGAGGTTTTCTTTTGTTTCTCAGAAACCATGGTTACGAGAGTAATGAGAGTCAAAATCGATGCTAATTAACTTCATTTGTAGCCTTAAGAATTTACAAGTTCATGTGGAGTTGCTTAAAGAAAGTTACTCATATGGCACCATTTATTAGATTACTTTAACAGGGATTTTGCAATCTGTAAAAACGTGTAAATAATTTAATTTTAGAATTTGTGTTATTACTTGAAGAGCAATCCTTTTAAAAAGAACTTTTAAATATAGAGTCATTCAGCATAATGCCAGGCAAAGCGTTTATTTAGCTCATAAGAGTTCAGATTTCAGATTGTAGTTTCAGTCATATGGCATCTCATATTTATTTATTTATTTTTATGTGTATGAGTGTTTTGCCTGAATGCGTGTCTGTGTACCATTTGTCTGCTGTTGCCTAAGGAGGCACAAGAAGGTATGGGAGACCCTGGAGCTAAAGTTATAAAGTGCGTGCACAGGGAAGAGAACCCAGGTCCTCTCAACTGCTGAGCCGTCTCCCCAGCCCCATGCAGATGTTTGGGAGAAATCCTAAAATTATCATTTTTGTTGTTGCTGACACAGCGTTTCAGGTAGCCCAGGCTAGTCTGGTACTTACTGTACAGCTGGGAATGACCGTAAACTCCAGGTCCTGCTGCCTGCGTCTCCCAAGTGCTGGGAGTATGCACCACACCTGGCCAAGCAAACCAATTTGTAAAACTCTTTCTGCCTTGGCCTGGCGGTGCTGTCTTTAATCCAAGCGTTTGTGAGGTAGAGACAGCTGGATCTCTGGGTTTGAGGTTAACCTGGTCTACGTAGTGAGTTTCAGGCTGGCTAGGGCTACTTGGTGAGAGCTGGAGAGATGGCTCATCAGTTAAGAACTCTTACTGATTATTGCGAGGACCCAGGCTCAGCTCCCAGCTGAACCTGGCAGCTTACAACCAGTCCATCAGAGGCCTCTGATGCTCTCTTTTGATCTCCATTGGTTCCTACCACATACATGGCACACAGAAATTCACCCAGGCACATGCATGTTCATGGTAGAGTACTTGCCTATTTAAAAAACATCTTTAAAAAAATAAAAAAAAGCATTTCCACCAGATTATCCTTATTTTTATACATGTAAACAATTTGTCTTGATAATTTCCATCACACTTCCTGTCCATTGCTTTTTTTTTTTTTTTTTTTTTTTTTTTTTTTTTTTTTTTTAATAAATAAAAGCATCTCATGTTGTAGTTCGGAACTGGCCTAGAACTCAATGTAATTTTCCTGCCTAGATCTCTTAACAGCTGGAATGATAGATGCACGACCATTCAGTTTAGGACTAGACACTAGTATTTGGTTTGTAATTTTTTTTCCCATCAGCAGCAGCTTGTTGGAATTAGTTTTTGTGGTTTTATTAATTCTTTTATAAATTGGCTATGGGTTTAGTATACAGGAAAACAAAGGAATGTGTGCACGTGTGTGAGTGTATGTGTGTGTGTTTGGGGAAAGACTGTGGTCCTACAGCATTTATTTATTCATACTTTACAAGTACAAGTGTTGTGCCTCTTGTGTATCTGTGCACCATGTGTATTCAGTGCCCTCAGAGGACGATACAGGGCATGTATCGTATCCCCTGGCACTGGAGATACAAATGGTTGTGAGTGGCCATGTAGATCCTGGGACCTGAACCTGGGTTCTCTGCAAGAGCAGCAAGTGCTTTCATTGGCTAAGCCATCCCTCCAGTCTCTAAATATAGTATTTATTTATTTGCCCATTTATTTATGTTTTTTTGAGACAGGGTTTCTCTGTGTAGCCCTGGCTGTCCTGGAATTTGCTTTTTAGACCAGGCTTGCCTCAAACATACAGAAATTTGCCTGCCTCTGCCTCTGAGTGCTGGGATTAAAGGCATGCTATGCCTGGCTAGTTTTTTTTTTTCTTTATTTAAATTTCATTTTATTCATTTATTTTATGAGAGCACACATGCCTGTGTGGTTCCAAGTTTTGCCTCACAACTGGGGTGTGTGATCTCGGAACTGCTCAGGCAGGAAATGCAGGGAAGTTAGGCTACGTCCCATCCTCCCAGCCAGCTGGAGGAATGCTGACACCCCTCAGGGGAGGCAGAAGACAGCCTAGGATGGAGATCCCAGCCCGAGTGAGAAACAGCACAGGCTGAGACTGAGGTTGGGTCCCCAAACTCCTGGGCACCCAGACACTGTGCTAGAGACCTTGAGGAGTGAATCTGGAGGGGCCTTCTGTTGGACACTTAGGCAGTGTGACTCAAGGCTTTCCTCCTTGGTGGTTCTTGATAAGAGAAACAGTCCTTGCTGGTCCAAACTGTTTATTCATGATGAAAATGGTGCATACAAGGTGGACCAGAGATTAAATACCTTTAGCAAGAAAGAAAGTCCAGAAAGGGAAGCTTATTGGCTAAACCCTCGAGGCCCACCTAGATACCTTGTTTGCATGGAGAACTCTGGGCTTTATGCGACATGACTAGTTGTCAGGGTCCTTATGTAGGGTGTTGTTGGCACATACTCCAGAACAAAACCCAGACCGGGAGCAGATTCAAACACCTACTGTCCTCAATTATAAGAATTGCCAGGGTTTTTTTTTTTTTTTTTTTTTTTTTTTTTTTTTTCGAGCTGGGGACCAACCCAGGACCTTATGCGTTTGCTAGGCAAGCGCTACCACTGCGCTTAAATCCCCAAACCCGCCTAGGGTTCTTTAATCGCTCAACCTTGCCAGTTTTTCTTCTGGTGATAAGGTTCTACTTGTCCCCATACTACATCTGGCTTGAACTCATGCTTTAACACTTCTTGGTAGTTACAAAAATCTTGGCACTCTATTTAGTATCTTCCCTAGGGTTGTCTAGGGACTAGTAGCTTTAATTCCAGTTTACTATGGTATTATATATTTCCTTTCTTCTTTCCTCTCTGCTCTCTCTTTAAAAAAAAAAACATTTTATTTATTTTATGTATTTGAATATGCTGTAGCTGTCTTCAGACAACCAGAAGAAGACATCAGATCTCATTATAAGTGATTGTGAGCCGCTATGTAGTTGCTGGGAATTGAACTCAGGACTTCTGAAGGAACAGTCAGTTCCTCTTAACCACTGAGCCATCTCTCCAACCCCTCTCTTTTGTTTTTCAAGACAGGTTTTCTGTGTAGCCTTGGCTGTCCTGGAACTCACTTTGTACATCGGGCTGGCCTCAAACTCAGGAGATCCCCCTGCCTCTGCCTCCCCACAGTGCTGGGATTAAGGGAGTGTGCCACTCCAGCAAACTAGCTTTCGAAGGCCAGCAAGATGGCTGGCCCTGGAAGAGGTAAACTGTTAACACAGATGTGGTGGGTTACCACAGCAGGCAGAAACAAGAAGATAGACCTACCTTAGCAAGGAAGGAAGAAGGAGGAAGCTCCCGATACCTGTCCTCCAACCTCACACTGTCATTGTGGTATGTGTGCACCTGCGCATGCATGCACACATGCGCATCTGCACATGCATGCACACATGCACACTCACACAATCAAAACTAAGTAAAAATTTATGCCAGACATAGTGGTGCATGCATTTCAACCCAGCACTTGGGAGGCAGATTTCCATGAGTTCCAGGCCAGCCAGAGCTACATTGTGAGGCATCGTCTCAAAAAAATTAAAAAGATATTTGTAATATACAGAGAAGTAAAAACAAGTCAAAAGCCCCCAGACAGGCAATGTCTATAGAACGGCCGATGGTAGCAGAGATGGCTTCATTTTGTGCCTTGCTTAAAAACACAGGACTCCAAAGATACACACCATCAATCCAGTGAAGTCGGCCACGGCACACCCCTCTCAGCAGTCCTCCGGGAAGGGAAACACTCACAGATCTTACTCGAAGCAGCCTCCTCTAGTCTGCCCAAGCTTTAATCCTCTGTCCTTTGGCCTCGTAGCTGTTTGCTGTTCCTATGAAATTCGTTATCAAGTATCTAACTTCCCCTTTACAGTCATTAAGCTACGTTTCAAAAGCTTTCATATGCTCAGCGAATGGTGTTTTCTGAGTCAAAAGGAGTACTTTCTCTGGACATGTAACATGTTTGACAAAAATACCAAGATCCAGTGGTATTTTAATGATTTTATTTGCCAAAGATAAAATTGTTCATTGTTCTGAAGCGTGGGCAGAGCTTGAGAAAGGAGACGTTAGTCAGTCTGTGACTCAAAGGCTGGTGGTCTTGGTGTCTAGCTCGGAATGTCTTTTGTCCACCAGCCATATATCTTACCTCTCTCCGGGAACATTGAGAAAGTCCTGCCTGGTTACAGCTCCTACAGTCTTAGGCCTATTTCCCAGCTGCTCTCCTGACCCCAGCTCTCTTTGTAGCTAGCGTGGCACTCCCTGCTTGATTTTAGGGCCACCATGTTTTGCCTGTTAGCAGACTGTGGGCAGAAGGGTTTACTATGGATGATCTAGGGGAAGTCATGTCTGAAATCCTACTTATTCCTGCCACTAAAGCTGTACTTTGAGAGTTAATTTTTAAAAACTCGTGTTTTTGATTCTGGGAGGGGAACCCAGGTCTTTCCTCAATGTTAAAGCATATGTCCTGGCTAACCTAAAGTCAAGAACGTGGCTTCTCCAATGTGAAGTTTTGAAGTTTTTCTGAGTAGGTTCATATAAATAAAAAGAAAATGTCTATACATACTGACTTCCTAAAGTATTCAAGGGATGAATTCTTTTTCAAATGGAAATCTATAAACTTGTTGGGCAGTGGTGGTTTACACCTTTGATCCCAACATTCAGGAAGCAGAGACCGGCATCTTGGGGTTTGAGACCAGCTTGGTCTACAGAGTGAGTTCCAGGACAGTCCAGGGCTACACAGAAAAATCCTGTCTTGAAAAAACAACCCAAAATGAAACAAAAAGACCTCTCTAAATTTATTTCATTGACATGTTTGCTATAAGATCCCCCTCTGGGGTGGCACAAACCTTTAACCCAGTACTTGGGAGGTAGAGGTGGGTGGATCTCTGAGTTGAAGGCCAGCCTGGTCTACAGAGGACAGCCAGGGCTACACAGAGAAACCTTCTATGTACTGATACTCTGATGCAATAAATAGAATGCAGTGCTGAATACTGTCCCCGAGATCTGGTTGCCCCAGGGACACGGGAAATCCTCGCATACCCCAAGTGATGCTGTGTAATCACGCCCTTAATTCTAAAGCTGTTGGTTGAATCAAGATGCCTACAGCCCGTAGCTGGGCAGAAGAGATGTAGGCAGAATTTTGGTTCCTGGACTTGGTCAGAGTAAGACCAGGAGAGGAGAAGAGAGAGGAGGTGGAGAGAGGAGAAATGCCATGGGGTAAGTGAGTCATGAAAATTTGGTCATGAGGACTCGGCCAATTGGAGTTAAAGCAGCCCAGATGGAACATAGCAAATTATAACTCGGAGTTATTATAGGAGAGACTAAGAACTGAGAGGTGAGAGGTTGATATCGCAGCTCTACTTCATAAACAGAAAGGTTTTTTGTGTCTTTTATCTGGGAACCTAATGATCTAAGACGGAGTAGAAACTCCAATTATATATTTATGATAACTGTATCTGTGTTTGTTCAAAGATAAATTCAGCAAACGTTGTTCACAGATAAAACCCACTAGACCACATACACACACACATATATGTATATACATGCACACACACACACACATATGTATATACATGCACACATATGTATATTCATGTACACACATATATTCATGCACACACACACGTATATACATGTACACATATATGTATATACATGCACACACACAGACACAGACACACATATGTATATACATGTACACATATACTATATACATGCACACATATATATATATTCATGCACACACATGTATATTCATGCACACATATATGTATATACATGCACGCACACACACACACACATACACACACACACACACACACACACATACACACACACACACACACACACACACACACACACGTTCACTTGTATGGGTTGTGCATGAGTGTACGGGCACCTCCCTCCAGCTCTCAAGTGTAGAGGTCAGAAGTTCAACTCATGGAGTTGGTCCTTTGCTCCACCGTGTTGGTCCCACATCAAACACTGTCTGTCAAGTCTTAGTGGACCCTACATGCTGACGCATCTCATTGGCCCTCTGCTTATATGTTTGCCATTTCATGTGAATTTATTTGAAATTGATATGAGAATTCACCAAAAATGTGGGATTAGATAGTGTTCCCTTGATGCCGGACATCTCAACCCTCAGAATTCATTCTTATAATGCTCTAAGACAGTGTTTATGTGCTTGAAAAACACTTTTTAACTTACTTGTTTTATAAGGTCAAGCTGGTTTTGTGGTAGAAGGGTTCAAGTGAGTCCTTACAACATGTACAGTGAAGAGTTCATCATTAGCTTCAGGATGTGAACAAGACATTCACCCCAAACTCCCCTGCTATCTCAGAAGTTAACCTTTCTGCTTGGCAGCTGCCGGTCAATCTCTATGGTTTATCTATCTATAATGGAACGAAACAGAATCATCCCGTGATGTGTGATGGCCTTTGGTTTGGTTTCGTTTTTTT
>NC_046166.1:24052430-24061055 GCF_011064425.1 Rattus rattus | reverse complement strand
TAATCGGCTCAACCTTTGCCAGTTTTTCTTCTGGTGATAAGGTTCTACTTGTCCCATACTACATCTGGCTTGAACTCATGCTTTTTTTAACACTTCTTGGTAGTTACAAAAATCTTGGCACTCTATTTAGTATCTTCCCTAGGGTTGTCTAGGGACTAGTAGCTTTAATTCCAGTTTACTATGGTATTATATATTTCCTTTCTTCTTTCCTCTCTGCTCTCTCTTTAAAAAAAAAAAACATTTTATTTATTTTATGTATTTGAATATGCTGTAGCTGTCTTCAGACAACCAGAAGAAGACATCAGATCTCATTATAAGTGATTGTGAGCCGCTATGTAGTTGCTGGGAATTGAACTCAGGACTTCTGAAGGAACAGTCAGTTCCTCTTAACCACTGAGCCATCTCTCCAACCCCTCTCTTTTGTTTTTCAAGACAGGTTTTCTGTGTAGCCTTGGCTGTCCTGGAACTCACTTTGTACATCGGGCTGGCCTCAAACTCAGGAGATCCTGCCTCTGCCTCCCCCACAGTGCTGGGATTAAGGAGGTGCCACTCCAGCAAACTAGCTTGAAGGCCAAGATGGCTGGCCCTGGAAGAGGTAAACTGTTAACACAGATGTGGTGGGTTACCACAGCAGGCAGAAACAAGAAGATAGACCCACTGTTTAGCAAGGAAGGAAGAAGGAGGAAGCCCCGATACCTGTCCTCCAACAACCTCACACTGTCATTATGGTATGTGTGCACCTGGTACATGCATGCACACATGCGTATCTGCACATGCATGCACACATGCACACTCACACAATCAAAAAACTAAGTAAAAATTTATGCCAGACATAGTGGTGCATGCATTTCAACCCAGCACTTGGGAGGCAGATTTCCATGAGTTCCAGGCCAGCCAGAGCTACATTGTGAGCATCGTCTCAAAAAAATTAAAAAGATATTTGTATATACAGAGAAGTAAAAAACAAGTCAAAAGCCCCCAGACAGGCAATGTCTATAGAACGCCGATGGTAGCAGAGATGGCTTCATTTTGTGCCTTGCTTAAAAACACAGGACTCCAAAGATACACACCATCAATCCAGTGAAGTCGGCCACGCACACCCTCTCAGCAGTCCTCGAAGGAAACACTACAGATCTTACAAAACAGCCTCCTCTAGTCTGCCCAAGCTTTAATCCTCTGTCCTTTGGCCTCGTAGCTGTTTGCTGTTCCTATGAAATTCGTTATCAAGTATCTAACTTCCCCTTTACAGTCATTAAGCTACGTTTCAAAAGCTTTCATATGCTCAGCGAATGGTGTTTTCTGAGTCAAAAGGAGTACTTACTCTGGACATGTAACATGTTTGACAAAAATACCAAGATCCAGTGGTATTTTAATGATTTTATTTGCCAAAGATAAAATTGTTCATTGTTCTGAAGCGTGGGCAGAGCTTGAGAAAGGAGACGTTAGTCAGTCTGTGACTCAAAGGCTAGTGGTCTTGGTGTCCTAGCTCGAATGTCTTTTTTGTCCACCACCATATATCTTACCTCTCTCCGGGAACATTGAGAAAGTCCTGCCTGGTTACAGCTCCTACAGTCTTAGGCCTATTTTAGCTGCTCTCCTGACCCCAGCTCTCTTGTAGCTAGCGTGGCACTCCCTGCTTGATTTTAGGGGCCACCATGTTTTTGCCTGTTAGCAGACTGTGGGCAGAAGGGGTTTACTATGGATGATCTAGGGAAGTCATGTCTGAAATCCTACTTATTCCTGCCACTAAAGCTGTACTTTGAGAGTTAATTTTTAAAAACTCGTGTTTTTGATTCTGGGAGGGGAACCCAGGTCTTTCCTCAATGTTAAAGCATATGTCCTGGCTAACCTAAAGTCAAGAACGTGGCTTCTCCAATGTGAAGTTTTGAAGTTTTTCTGAGTAGGTTCATATAAATAAAAAGAAAATGTCTATACATACTGACTTCCTAAAGTATTCAAGGGATGAATTTTTTTCAAATGGAAATCTATAAACTTGTTGGGCAGTGGTGGTTTACACCTTGATCCCAACATTCGGGAAGCAGAGACCGGCATCTTGGGGTTTGAGACCAGCTTGGTCTACAGAGTGAGTTCAGGACAGTCAGGGCTACAGAAAAAATCCTGTCTTGAAAAAACAACCCAAAATGAAACAAAAAGACCTCTCTAAATTTATTTCATTGACATGTTTGCTATAAGATCCCCCTCTGGGGTGGCACAAACCTTTAACCCAGTACTTGGGAGGTAGAGGTGGGTGGATCTCTGAGTTGAAGGCCAGCCTGGTCTACAGAGGACAGCCAGGGCTACACAGAGAAACCTTCTATGTACTGATACTCTGATGCAATAAATAGAATGCAGTGCTGAATACTGTCCCCCGAGATCTGGTTGCCCCAGGGACACGGAAATCCTCGCATACCCCAAGTGATGCTATGTAATCACGCTCCTTAATTTAAAGCTGTTGGTTGAATCAAGATGCCTACAGCCCGTAGCTGGGCAGAAGAGATGTAGGCAGAATTTTGGTTCCTGGACTTGGTCAGAGGTAAGACCAGGAGAGGAGAAGAGAGAGGAGGTGGAGAGAGGAGAAATGCCATGGGGTAAGTGAGTCATGAAAATTTGGTCATGAGGACTGGCCAATTGGAGTTAAGAGCAGCCCAGATGGAACATGGCAAGTTATAACTCGGAGTTATTATAGGGAGAGACTAAGAACTGAGAGGTGAGAGGGTTGATATCTGCCCAGCTCTACTTCTCATAAACAGAAAGGTTTTGTGTCTTTTATCTGGGAACCGAATGATCTAAGACGGAGTAGAAACTCCAATTATATATTTATGATAACTGTATCTGTGTTTGTTCAAAGATAAATTCAGTTAAACGTTGTTCACAGATAAACTCAATTAGACCACATACACACACACATATATGTATATACATGCACACACACAGACACACATATGTATATACATGCACACATATGTATATTCATGTACACACATATGTATATTCATGCACACACACGTATATACATGTACACACATATATGTATATACATGCACACACAGACACAGACACACATATGTATATACATGTACACACATATACTATATACATGCACACATATATGTATATTCATGCACACACATGTATATTCATGCACACATATATGTATATACATGCACGCACACACACACACACATACACACACATACACACACATACACACACATACACACACACACACACACACACACACACACACACACACGGCTTCACTGTATGTGGTTGTGTATGAGTGTACGGGCATCTCCTCCAGCTCTCATGTAGAGGTCAGAGTTCAACTTGCGGAGTTGGTCCTTTGCTTCCACCGTGTTGGTCCTGCTGATCAAACACTGTCTGTCAGTCTTAGTGGGACCCTACATGCTGACGCATCTCATTGGCCCCTGCTTATATGTTTGCCATTTCATGTGAATTTATTTGAAATTGATATGAGAATTCACCAGTTAGTGTGGGATTAGATAGTGTTCCCTTGATGCCGGACATCTCAACCTCAGAATTCATTCTTGTAATGCTCTAGAGACAGTGTTTGTGTGCTTGAAAACACTTTTTAACTTACTTGTTTTATAAGGTCAAGCTGGTTTTGTAGGTAGAAGGGTTCATGAGTCCTGACACATGTACAGTGAAGAGTTCATCATTAGCTTCAGGATGTGAACAAGACATTCACCCCCGAAACTCCCCTGCTATCTCGTAGTTAACCTTTCTGCTTGGCAGCTGCTGGTCAATCTCTATGGTTTATCTACTCCATAATGGAACGTAAACAGAATCATCCGCAGTGTGATGGCCTTTGGTTTGGTTTCGTTTTTGTTACTGCAGCACTTTTACTTTTCTTTACACAATGACACGTGTTGCTGGGGCCTAATGTCCTCACTGAACAGCCGAAAACCTCAACTTGTCATTTCTTAAAGAATTGAGTACAGAAATCTTTACATAAATTAAAAGGATGAATACATTTACAGGTGTTGATGCAAAGGTTCCCAACGCAACACGAGTAACAACCCATGGTGGTCAGGAGGGAAAGAAAAACAGAACGGAAACTGGTCCTGAGGTTCAGACTTTCCCACCATGTTAGGGATGGCAAGAAGAAGTGGTAACTCGTGCAAGATTCCTTGTCAGCCTCGGAAAATCCTGAAGTCTGCCGTCAGCTAATACCCTGCACATATTACTACATGGTGCTCTGGGGAGGTCCGCTAGGCTGGGGACTTCTTCCACAGTATGCTCTCCCAGCCACCAAGTGACTGGCCTCATGAACTCAGGACTAAATCATGGTAGTAAACATATACCAAGGGAACAGTTAACTTGAATATAAGGTCAAAAATCAGCAAACGGTTCCCACGATCCAATGCTGATGTCAGATACAAGTTCAAGGACAAATTTTTTTCAAAGGCTCATTCCAGTTTCATGAGGCTAGCATGAGGTGTGTTACATTTGCAAGGGCAAATCGGTACTCAGAATCAGCTCACACAGCAGATGCCTGGGTACATGCTCAGTCCATCTAGAAGCATTTTGCAGTGCATGATGGAGGCCCTACTGGTCATACTCCTGCTTGCTGATCCACATCTGCTGGAAGGTGGATAATGAGGTCAGGATGGAGTCGCCCATCCAGACTGAGTACTTGAGCTCTGGAGGGTGGGGAAGGAATAATCTTAATCTTCATTGTGCTGGGTGCTAGGACTGTGATCTCCTTCTGCATCCTGTCAGCAATGCCTGGATACATGGTGGTACCACCAGGCAGCTCTGTGTTGGCGTACAGGACTTCGTGGATGTCCACATCACACTTCATGATGGGGTTAAAGGTGGTCTCATGAATGCCACAGGACTCCCATGCCCCAGGAGGGGAGGACTGAAAGAGAGCCTGACACTGAACCTCTCATTGTCAATGGTGATCACCTACCTGCCCATTGGGCAGCTCATAACTCTTCTCCAAGGAGGAAGATGCTTATTTTAGCACTTCTTTACTGAGCACGGTACTATTTCATCAGAAGTACCTGGTCCCAGAGGGCTATTTGACAGTTGCCTTGAGTTGTCTGGAGGACAGGGTGGGGTGGGAGGCATGGGGCAGGGGTGTGAGTCTTCTTAACTAGCCCAGGCTGGCCTTCAATTTGCAATCCTTCTCTTTTAACATCCTGGAAATGTAGATTTCAGGGCTGAGGGGATGCTGAATGCTGCATAGAGACTTGGAAGGCTGGTGCAGGAGAACCATTGTGAGTCCCAGGGCAGTCTGAGCTGTGCAGTGTGACTGTCTTAAAAAGGACAAATCATCAAGAATGGCTTTTATCTTAGACTCCTTACCTGTGTTTATCTGTGCACCTGGTGAAAAAATGTATGGCTTGTTTCTAGTTTTTTAGAAGTGTATTATATCCATGAAGGCAGAGGGCAGGGAGCACAGAACCTGTGTGGTTCTGCACCAGGTCTTCTCGTATGTTATGGCTTTCAGTTGAGTTTTTATGAACTCCTGGGTATGAGAAGGACTGGGTCTCTGAGCCTTGTGCCTTCTCCCTGGGCTCTTTTCCTCTGTTGGCTTGTCCTTTTCCAATTTTGATGTGATGCTTTTGTTTTATCTTATTATATTGTATTTTATCATGTTTGGTTGTTATTCGTTAGAAGCCCGTTCTTTTCTAACGAGAGAAATGGATCCTGAGGGGTGGGGAGGTGGAGGAACTGGGAGGAGTAGAGGAGGGAAACTGTAAACAGGATACATGCTTGGTAGGAGAAAAGAACATATTTTCAATAAAAAGGGGAAATTAGAAAAGTATTTTATATAAGCATATGTAAAATTTTACATACGAATGGGTTTTCATTATGATATTTTCATACATCGATAAAGTATTTTTGATCATATTCACCCCAGCCTGGTTGGTTTTCATTGCTTTTGTCATTTAGTTGTTATAAATAATGGTATTAAGAGCTGTATGTTTTTGTATGAATATAACTACTAGGCATACATACAGAGTTCCTTGGGCAGATAATTGTTCACCTTTCTTTTTTTTTTTTCAAGACAGACTTTATTTTGTCGCAAGCTGACCTTTTAGACTGGTGTTCTTGCCTTCTTCCTAAATGTTGGAACTATGTTCCAATGTTTCACTCTAAAAAGAAACTTTTTAGGAAGCCTATGTGGTGCATGTGTAGGTCAGAGAACAACATGATTTTGGGAGTTGATTTTCCCTTCTACATGTGCCTGGAGCCTAAGGTCATCAGACTTGGCATCAGGCTTTAATGTTATTATATAACAAATTTAACAAATCTAGTCTTAAAAGGCAAATGGAGGTTTAGGCTAGGCCCTCTTCCGCTCTAGGAAGACCTCATCAAAGAACTATATTCTTATAAACTTTTAAAAGAATATTAAAACAATTTAAGTGAGCTACCTTCTTAGCCCTTTTTAACTTCCTTGAACCCACTCTGTAACCCCAGTAGACCTTGAATTAATGATCTTCCTTACTTGGCTACCCCAGTAGCTGTGGGGCACTGGCCCCTTTGCTCACCAGGCCCAGCAGCTTTTTGTCGCCTCTGTAACTTCAAGCTTTTTTCCTAATATAGAGTTATTGACCCTTTAAAGCTGCCATTTAAAAGAACCCAGGTTACTAGTGATATCATTTAACCTAATCCCCTAGGACATACCTTACTCAGCTCCCAGACTACATCAAAATTTTGAACAAAGAAAGAACTTATCAGCATTATACATATTGAAAAGGTATTACTGGGCAATGGTGCATGTGGATGGTGTCCCCAGGGCTCTCACGGTATTTGCTGGGACTTTAGTTTCAGAGAAGGTTCACTGAACACAGCAGGACTGACTTGGTTTTCCTGGATTCTATTGGAAGACATTTTCTGTTTCCTGGCTGGATGCTAACTGCATTCTGAGATATATAATGAGAACGATATGTCACCAACTTTCCAAAATGGGCTTGTCTGCACATCTGTCAGCCTGCAATTAAGTGTGCTGATAACCCTGTATTCAGTAGAAGTTTATCGATCACCCTGCCTCCCAAAACCGCATGTCAGGAGTGTTGATGTCTTGATTGCATCTAAAACAAACTTGAAACTTAGCTTCAGAAAGAAGTCAAGGCAGCCTTACACCATCTCTTTTTTCTGTTAAGTTAATGGCTTCTGGGTGAATAACTGATAAGATGAACTTGGTACCATTTATGGCCTTGGTTTCATAAAGAAGCGGAAGGCAGGCCAGGTCCAGTGAGAAGCAAAAATATTTCAGGAAAATACAACAAGTCTTAACAACGTGTATCTTAGTTAAACATATACAAATTAGCCAGTAGGGACCATTTAGTCTTTTCTTAATATGAGTTTTTCCTCATTTTTATGAAGTAAATTGGGGACACCTAATTTGGGATCCAGGCAGTCTGGCAGTCTTACTTCTAAGAACTTCACTGGAAACCATTGAACCTGTGGCCTGCAGAACTGTGCTTGAAGCATCCACTCAGCAAACCTAGCAGTCACTATCCAGTATGGAAATCCCCGGGTGACAGACACATAAGCCTACCTCTAGGTACTATGAATGTAGAGAAGCACACTTCTTCCCTCGCCTTTAAGATCACACCATCTCAGTTGTACATTTCCTAGTGATGATTTCCTGCTACCAAAGATGTGTCGTTTATATTTAAGGAAACCCAGTTCATCCCCAAATACAACACTGAGAAGTTCATAGAGAAGCAACACAGAGACATTGTTGAGGGCTGTGGGTGGCTCAGAGGATAAAAGTGCACTTCTTGCCAGGTCTGACGGTCAATCTGAGGTCAATTTTTATCTCCTATGGTGTTAGGAGAGAATAGATTTCAAAAAGTTTCCTTTGGCCTTCACAGGTGTTCCCTTGGCATTCTCACCTACACATACACACACACACACACACACACACACACACACACACACACACACACACACACATCAACACCACACACCTAAATCCCTCAAACACACACCTGCATACCTATCCCCACCCCACCCCCATCCCCTACAGTCACTAAACACAATGTAATGAAACAGAACAAGATTGAAGAAGCCTTCTGTTGAAAATAATGTTCTTCATTTCTGGGTTATCAATCCACCCCCCCTCCTTCTCAATGTAAATTTCTTTGATGTCATATAATTATTTTTAATATTTATTGAATTATAACCATGACCACCAAAATAACCAGAAATAAATGCAGAGAAATATTTTGCAAGGTCTCCTCCCCTTCTCCCTTGACTCTCTTTTTCTTTGATTAAAATTGTTCCAATACAGCCAATGCAAGATTTCTTTACTGATTCTTTACTTATCAACGATGACAATCAAAAAGTAATGATAGATAACAGGTGCACTGTGATACACTGCTTTTCACAAATGTCCCTCTAGACATTGATTACTATACAAATGTTTGCAGGGTTGGTGTAATTGCACATCTTTACTCTTAGTATTGGGGAAGTAGAAACAGGTAGATCGCTTAAAGTTTGAGGCCAGTCTGGTCTCATTTAATGAATTTCAAGCCAGTCAGAGTTACAGTGAGACCATGTCTCAAACAAAACAAAACAAAACAAAACAAAACAAATGTGTCTTGCCATAGTAGAGTGTCCATGGTAGTCTACAATGATAGC
>NC_046166.1:24048181-24052330 GCF_011064425.1 Rattus rattus | reverse complement strand
ATAAATTAAAAGGATGAATACATTTACAGGTGTTGATGCAAAGGTTCCCAACGCAACACGAGTAACAACCCATGGTGGTCAGGAGGGAAAGAAAAACAGAACGGAAACTGGTCCTGAGGTTCAGACTTTCCCACCATGTTAGATGGCAAGAAGAAGTGGTAACTCGTGCAAGATTCCTTGTCAGCCTCGGAAAATCCTGGAAGTCTGCCGTCAGCTAATACCCCGCACATATTACTACATGGTGCTCACAGAGGTCCGCTAGGCTGGGGACTTCTCTTCCACAGTATGCTCTCCCCAGCCACCAAGTGACCGAGCCTCATGAACTCAGGACTAAATCATGGTAGTAAACATATACCAAGGGAACAGTTAACTTGAATACAAGGTCAAAAATCAGCAACGAGTTCTACGATCCAATGCTGATGTCAGATACAAGTTTCAAGGACAAATTTCTTTTCAAAGGCTCATTCCAGTTTCATGAGGCTAGCATGAGGTGTGTACATTTGCCAGGGCAAATCGGTACTTCAGAATCAGCTCACACAGCAGATGCCTGGCACATGCTCAGTCCATCTAGAAGCATTTGCAGTGCATGATGGAGGGGCCCTACTGGTCATACTCCTGCTTGCTGATCCACATCTGCTGGAAGGTGGATAATGAGGCCAGGATGGAGTCGCCCATCCAGACTGAGTACTTGAGCTCTGGAGGGTGGGGAAGGAATAATCTTAATCTTCATTGTGCTGGGTGCTAGGACTGTGATCTCCTTCTGCATCCTGTCAGCAATGCCTGGATACATGGTGGTACCACCAGGCAGCTCTGTGTTGGCGTACAGGACTTCGTGGATGTCCACATCACACTTCATGATGGGGTTAAAGGTGGTCTCATGAATGCCACAGGACTCCATGCCCAGGAGGGAGGACTGAAAGAGAGCCTCTGACACTGGAACCTCTCATTGTCAATGGTGATCACCTACCTGCCCATTGGGCAGCTCATAACTCTTCTCCAAGGAGGAAGATGCTCATTTTAGCACTTCTTTTACTGAGCACGGTACTACTCATCAGAAGTACCTGGTCCCAGAGGGGCTATTTGACAGTTGCCTTGAGTTGTCTGAGGACAGGGTGGGGGTGGGAGGTATGGGGGCAGGGGTGTGAGTCTTCTTAACTAGCCCAGGCTAGCCTTCAATTTGCAATCCTTCTCTTTTAACATCCTGGAAATGTAGATTTCCAGGGCTGAGGGGATGCTGGAATGCTGCATAGACTTGGAAGGCTGGTGCAGGAGAACCATTGTGAGTCCCAGGGCAGTCTGAGCTGTGCAGTGTGACTGTCTTAAAAGGACAACGATCAAGAATGGCTTTATCTTAGACTCCTTACCTGTGTTTATCTGTGCACCTGGTGAAAAATGTATGGCTTGTTTCTAGTTTTTAGAAGTGTATTATATCCATGAAGGCAGAGGCAGGGAGCACAGAACCTGTGTGGTTCTGCACCAGGTCTTCCTCGTGTATGTTATGGCTTTCAGTTGAGTTTTTATGGAACTCCTGGGTATGAGAAGGACTCGGTCTCTGAGCCTTGTGCCTTCTCCTGGGCTCTTTTCCCTCTGTTGGCTTGTCCTTTCCAATTTTGATGTGATGCTTTTGTTTTATCTTATTATATTGTATTTTGTCATGTTTGGTTGTTATTCGTTAGAAGCCCGTTCTTTTCTAACGAGAGAAATGGATCCTGAGGGGTGGGAGGTGGGAGGAACTGGGAGGAGTAGAGGGAGGGGAAACTGTAAACAGGATATGCTTAGTGAGAAAAGAACATATTTTCAATAAAAGGGGAAATTAGAAAAGTATTTTATATAAGCATATGTAAACTTTACATACGAATGGGTTTCATTATGATATTTTCTTACATACGCATAAAGTATTTTGATCATATTCACCCCAGCCTGGTTGGTTTTCATTGCTTTTGTCATTTAGTTGTTATAAATAATGGTATTAAGAGCTGTATATGTTTTTGTATGAATATAACTACTGGGCATACATACAGAGTTCCTTGGGCAGATAATTGTTCACCTTTCTTTTTTTCTTTTCAAGACAGACTCTTATTTTGTCGTCCAAGCTGACCTTAGACTGGTGTTCTTGCCTTCTCCTAAATGTTGGAACTATGTTCCAATGTTTCACTCTAAAAAGAAACTTTTAGGAAGCCTATGTGGTGCATGTGTAGGTCAGAGAACAACATGATTTTGGGAGTTGATTTTCTCCTTCTACATGTGCCTGGAGCCTAAGGTCATCAGACTTGGCATCAGGCTTTAATGTTATTATATAACAAATTTAACAAATCTAGTCTTGTGTGTGCGTGTGCTATGGGAGGTTTAGCTAGGCCCTCTTCCGTTCTAGGGAAGACCTCATCAAAGAACTATATTCTTATAAACTTTAAAAAGAATATTAAAAACAATTTAAGTGAGCTACCTTCTTAGCCCTTTTTAACTTCCTTGAACCCACTCTGTAACCCCAGTAGACCTTGAATTAATGATCTTCCTTACTTGGCTACCCCAGTAGCTGTGGGGCACTGGCCTTTGCCACCAGGCCCAGCAGCTTTTGTCGCCTCTGTAACTTCAAGCTTCTTTTTCCTAGCTATAGAGTTATTGACCCTTTTAAAGCTGCCATTTAAAAGAACCCAGGTTACCAGTGATATCATTTAACCTAATCCCCTAGGACATACCTTACTCAGCTCCCAGACTACATCAAAATTTTGAACAAAGAAAGAACTTATCAGCATTATACATATTGAAAAGGTATTACTGGGCAATGGTGCATGTGGATGGTGTCCCCAGGGCTCTCACGGTATTTGCTGGGACTTTAGTTTCAGAGAAGGTTCACTGAACACAGCAGGACTGACTTGGTTTTCCTGGATTCTATTGGAAGACATTTCTGTTTCCTGGCTGGATGCTACAACTGCATTCTGAGATATATGCGGGAGAACGATATGTCACCAACTTTCCAAAATGGGCTTGTGTCTGCACATCTGTCAGCCTGCAATTAAGTGTGCTGATAACCCTGTATTCGTAGAAGTTTACCGATCACCCTGCCTCCCCAAAACCGGCATGTCAGGAGTGTTGATGTCTTGATTGCATCTAAAACAAACTTGAAACTTAGCTTCAGAAAGAAGTCAAGGCAGCCTTACACCTTATCTCTTTTCTGTTAAGTTAATGGCTTCTGGGTGAATGAACTGATAAGATGAACTTGGTACCATTTATGGCCTTGGTTTCATAAAGGCGGAAGGCAGGCCAGGTCCAGTGAGAAGCAAAAATATTTCAGGAAAATACAACAAGTCTTAACAACGTGTATCTTAGTTAAAACATATACAAATTAGCCAGTAGGGACCATTTAGTCTTTTCTTAATATGAGTTTTCCTCATTTTTATGAAGTAAATTGGGGACACCTAATTTGGGATCCAGGCAGTCTGGCAGTCTACTTCTAAGAACTTCACTGGAAACCATTGAACCTGTGGCCTGCAGAACTGTGCTTGAAGCATCCACTCAGCAAACCTAGCAGTCACTATCCAGTATGGAAATCCCCGGGGTGACAGACACACAAGCCTACCTCTAGGTACTATGAATGTAGAGAAGCACACTTCTTCCCTACGTCTTTAAGATCACACCATCTCAGTTGTACATTTCCTAGTGATGATTTCCTGCTACCAAAGATGTGTCGTTTATATTTAAGGAAACCCAGTTCATCCCAAATACAACACTGAGAAGTTCATAGAGAAGAACACAGAGACGTGTTGAGAGGCTGTGGTGGCTCAGAGGATAAAGGCACTTCTTGCCAGGTCTGACGGTCTGAGGTCAATTTTTATCTCCCATGGTGTTAGGAGAGAATAGATTCTCAAAAGTTTCCTTTGGCCTTCACAGGTGTTCCTTGGTATTCTCACCTACACATACACACACACACACACACACACACACACACACACACACACACACACACACACACACACACACATCAACCCACACACCTAAATCCCTCAAACACACACCTGCATACCTATCCCCACCCCACCCCATCCCCTACAGTCACTAAATACAATGTAATGAAACAGAACAAGATTGAAGAAGCCTTCTGTTGAAAATAATGTTCTTCATTTCTGGGTTATGTCCACCCCCTCCTTCTCA
>NC_046166.1:24040681-24045681 GCF_011064425.1 Rattus rattus | reverse complement strand
CCATCTCTATAAGTTTATGTTGTTGTTATTGTTGTTATAGAGACAGGGTCTCTTTATAAAGCCCTAATTGTCCTGAAACTCTCTATGAAGACTAGGCTGCCTCTGCCTTGGGAGTCCCAGGACTATAGATGTGCATCACTACAATAGACTTTAGGTGAATTCTTAATGTATGCAAAGCTTTCAATCCCAGCTCAAGAATTCTAAGATAATTTAAGTTTTCTCTTAATCTGAGTTGGTGACCCATGACCCTCAGCTTCTGGCTTCCTTGCTCATCTGGTGTTCTGAGCTTCATGGATGAAGTCACAAAGGCTCCCTTCCTGGTTCCCACAGCTTCCATGGAAGGGAGTGTCTGGCATAGGGATGTGGGCGGTTCCTGTTTGTCAGGAGGCTGTGCACACACCTTTGATGGACGATCATTACTTACCTAGAATATCCTTATAATTCCTTCCTGGGTCACTTACAATTTATCACTTCCTGCTGCTTGTTAGACAAGACAGCTTTCAAAGGCAGGTGGATGGCAATATAACCCAGGCAGGAAATGGCTCCTGCCTGCTACCTGGCGGGTTAGTCTCTAAGGAGGACAACACCTGCCATTACTCTAGTCTCTTCTAAACTGACGCTGCAGCTTTGCAGCGTGAGCTTGAGAAAACCAGGGCTAGAAACAGATGGAAAAGGTTCTTTATGACTCAAGAAAATACACAGTGCTCCGGATAACACCGAGAACGGAAATCTACAAACCTATTCGTATAGAGATGCTTTTCATGATCTGCAGGGCCTCTGTGCACACTGGGTGAATCCTCCATCACTTGGTGAGATCCAACCTCCAAACCCATCTGCATTTGACTCTGGCATTCATTACATGATTTCTTCTGTCAAGCACATACGTCCACGCTACTTATATTATATTTGAGGTTAGAATGTATAGTTCATGAGCATATTGCCTGCGAATGCTGTACATGGGTCATCAAATAGACATCGAGAGTCAGCATTCAGTGCTTACCTATGTAGATTTGTGCTGTTCTGAATTAATATGATCTGGGTGACACAGTTCACTGGAGGGTGTTTATAGGTAACTCAGATAATATCTTTTTTAAAATGCATTTGTTATGATTATTTATTATTATCATTATTAGTTTTCAGGCCAGGGTTTCTCTGTGTGGCCCCGGCTGTCCTGAAACTTGCCGTGTAGATCAGGCTGGCCTTAAACCAGGCTCTGTCTCCTGAGTGCTGGGATTAAAGCATGCACCACCACGCTCAGCTCTTATTATTTTTAAAGGCTTATCTGTTTTTATTTTATGAGCATGGGTGTTTTCCTGCATGTATGTGCGTGTACCATGTATGTGCCTAATGCCTGAGGGGGCCAGGAGAGGGTGTCAGTGTCCCTGAAATTAGTTACAGGTGACAGAGTCACCACTTGGGAGCAAAGCTTGGTTCCCCTTGCAAGAGCACTAAGTGTTCTTAGCCACGGACTCATCTCTCCAGCCCCACCCCTGTTTTGAGATTGGGTCTTATGTAGCCTAGGCTAGCCTGGAACTCTGGTCATCTTGTCTTTACCGCCTTAGAGTCAGGACTACAGGGGCCAGCCACCAGCCTAGCTCGTCCTAGATGCTGCCTTGGTGTACACACCAGCCCATGATGGTTTCTGCTCCTTCGTGAGGGCATGGAATTTTATGTAAAGGACTACAGTGGTTATGTCTGGGGATTTTTAGGTATAATAATATTATCTGCTTCATAGATTTAGACAGGCCTGAAAGACTAAGTAGCTATGATGTATTATTATGGAAGCATCAGGAGGGAAGAGAGAAGAATACATCAGGCTAATGAATTTGGAAAGCACACAGGGAGATTGCCTAAAGAAATGAGCTGAGTGTATTTGCTCTGGCATTCAGGAATGAGTTCTGCAGAAGCACCTCTGTCCCGGGCAGCGTTCTAAGGGCTGGCTGGAGCACACGCTAACACCAACCAGATCTGCACAAAACAGAGCATTCTCGGTGGTATGCACAGTGCTTTATTGCTTTACCTGGTTTGTTTGTTATTGACTTTTCTCCCCAAGGGAATGGTTCAGTGGAGATGAAGCATTTAATTTCTAAAAATTTGATTACATTTATTTGCTTTTGTAAGTATGCGGCACAGCCGAGCAACTTGCAGGAGTTGATGTTATCTATGTCAGGACCCTGGGGTTTGAGCTCAAGTGAACAGGCTTGACAGCAAGAGCCTTTAATTAATGAGCCGTCTCACCAGATCAATAATTTTATTTTTCTGTGGATGTGACTTGTTCTTATGCGGATGTGATTCATCTTGTTCTTGCCTGTTTTCCCTCTTCCTAATCATGATGCATGAATTGTGGTGAGTAGCGGGGCTCTGGTGGTGGATTTTAGTCCCTAAATTCTGTACTCACTGAGTTATAGTTTTAAAAAATTACACATTGCTTATTTATATTTGTGTGTGTGTGTGTGTGTGTGAGAGAGAGAGAGAGAGACAGAGATAGACAGAGACACAGAGACACAGAGACAGAGATAGACAGAGACACAGAGACAGAGAGACAAAGAGAGACAGAGAGAGATAGACAGAGAGAGAGAGAGGGACAGAGAGAAAAAGACAGAGGCAGAGAGAGACAGAGAGAGACAGAGAGACAGAGAGACAGAGAGAGACAGAGAGAGCAGAGACGGAGAAAGACAGAGAGAGAGAGAGAGAGAGAGAGAGAGAGAGAGAGAGAGAGAGAGAGAGAGAACCGCAGATGTGTGCACTGTGCAATGAATAGCTATATGCCATGGAATCAGCTCTCTCCTACCATGTGGGTCCCATGGATCGAACTCATGTCTTCAGGCTTGATGTCAGGAGGCTTTAGCCGTCACACTGGCCTCTCCCTGGAGAGATTCTTATACTAAACATTCCCCTCTTCCCTCCAGAAAAGCAATAGCTATCATCCACCCAAGACTATGTGATCTTGCATCAGACCCATTCGAGAGGATCGTACGTAGGAACTATTCCCTATTTTTGTGAAAAAAAAAAAAAAGAGAGGAGAATAAAAAAGAATGAACAAATAAAGAGTTTGGCTCCAGTCAACCCCGTGTCCTGTGGGCCTCCTGCCAAGGGCAATGCTTCCTGGCCTCAGCAGGGTGGCTTTCTTTATCTGGGCACAGGGAAGGGTGTCTGAGGTACAGGTGAGTGACTGACTCCTGGGACCACTGCCATCAAGAGAACGCTCCTTCCTTTAGCTTCACAGGAAACATTGATCTGTCTCCAGCTAGCTTCAGGAGGGCAAACAGTTCTAATCTTAGAGAAAACAACCATAGGACAAAGAGCTGGAGTGTGTGAGAGTCCGTGTCAACTGCTCGAGACAAGCTGGAGCGGCCTCTGTTTGCCCGGTATCAGGTAAACGAGGTCCTCCAGAAGCTCTCAGAGTCTTAGCTAAGAGTGGGGTACACAGTTCTTCCTGATAAAGCCTGCTGTGAAACACGAGAGTGGGGGGTTTCCTAAAACAAAAGGCGGGGTGCAGTGTCTTGTACAGATGCTTTGCAGATGTCCACCTTTCTTGGGTTAGGTTTAAGGACATTACTGTGGATAGACTCACATGTGAATCTGCAGGTTTCTCAGATGCAAATGATCGTTGAATATATAACCCTGTAGCAGGACGCTCGCATTTTTTTTTTCTTTTTCTATTTCTTTATTTCTCGAGGCACAGGTTAGTCTCAAACCCCTTAGGAAGCTCAGGCTGTCCTCGGCCTTCCAGCATCCACCTCCCCGGTAGTGTGGTATGACGGGTTCCACCCACACACGTGGTTCATGCGGCTCTGAAGATTAATGTGGAACTTAGTGTTTCCTACCAATGGGGATACACCACTCCCCCCAAAATGTATTTTTTACACTTAGATTTTTTTTTATTTAAATTTAGCATACAAAGTGATGGGTTTTGCTCTGGCTTTTGAGGCCCACCTTTAGCTGAAACACTGTTGACTGTTGGTGACTGCTGGGAACAGGGGAAGAACTTTTCGTTTAGGGCTCGGTCACTGGTAGTTGAACATGTGCTCTACTGAATGACCCAACAGCCACATATAGGTAGTATAACTGAAGTCAGTGGTGAAAGAAAGGGAGAAAAGAGAAGGAAGAGAAGAAGGGGAGGGGGAGAGGGAGGGAGGGGGAGAGAGGAGCTGAGAGAGAGAGGAGAGAGAGGTGCACAGAGCTGGGAGAGACTGTTGGAGAGATGTCTGTGGGGGGTTGAGAGGAACATGAAGGATCGATACAATCTAAAGATGTTGTACACACATGAAATTCTCAAAGTATAAACTGCTATTCCGAAAAGCAATAAATAAGCTGGGAGTGGTGCACACTTTTAATTACAGTAGTTAGAAGGCAGTGGAAAGTAATCTCTATGAGTTCAAGACCAGCCTGGTCTATGTAGTGAGTTCCAGGCTTTATCATTATAAGATCCTGCCTCAACAAGTAAATAAATACAATAAAAAAATTAAGCACATGTGCATGTGTATGCACACTGGAACACATACAAACACTCACAGACATACATACACACATACACATACACATAGTTCTGAAGGTCAGTTTGTCTAAATGTTCCTTCTGGCTTGATTCTATGCCCATCAACTCTCTGTTGATGGTGTAGTTAAGGTACACACACACACACACACACACACACACACACACACACACACTCGTAGGTCTATAAAACCAGGCATTATTGGTTTTTACCTTTCTTGTTTTAAAAATGTAAACTGAAATTTTTGACTAGGTGTTTGATTCCCAAGACCAAAAACTTGATTTTCAATCTTCTGGATTGGCTCATAACATGGAGCAAGAGAGAGATCACAGGAACCAATATAGAAACAGTCTTGGTTCAAGATGCCAGGAAGGTGGTGCCAGCCCCAGTCTTACGACTAAGTGAGCAAGACGCATTGTTCCCAGGTACAGTAAGTGCGGCTTTGGTTTACCTCTGTCGACCTAACTCATTTTAAACAATGCAGTCGAAACGATCTGTGCGACAG